>NW_027638718.1:647890-772890 GCF_951216825.1 Electrona antarctica
GTTCTGTTAGTATCAGTGGTTCTATTAGTATCAGTGGTTCTGTTAGTATCAGTGGTTCTATTAGTATCAGTGGTTCTGTTAGTATCAGTGGTTCTATTAGTATCAGTGGTTCTGTTAGTATCAGTGGTTCTATTAGTATCAGTGGTTCTGTTAGTATCAGTGGTTCTATTAGTATCAGTGGTTCTGTTAGTATCAGTGGTTCTGTTAGTATCAGTGGTTCTGTTAGTATCAGTGGTTCTATTAGTATCAGTGGTTCTGTTAGTATCAGTGTTTCTATTAGTATCAGTGGTTCTGTTAGTATCAGTGGTTCTATTAGTGGTTCTGTTAGTATCAGTGGTTCTATTAGTGGTTCTGTTAGTATCAGTGGTTCTGTTAGTATCAGTGGTTCTGTTAGTATCAGTGGTTCTGTTAGTATCAGTGGTTCTATTAGTATCAGTGGTTCTGTTAGTATCAGTGTTTCTATTAGTATCAGTGGTTCTATTAGTGGTTCTGTTAGTATCAGTGGTTCTGTTAGTATCAGTGGTTCTGTTAGTATCAGTGGTTCTGTTAGTATCAGTGGTTCTATTAGTATCAGTGGTTCTGTTAGTATCAGTGTTTCTATTAGTATCAGTGGTTCTGTTAGTATCAGTGGTTCTATTAGTATCAGTGGTTCTGTTAGTATCAGTGGTTCTATTAGTATCAGTGGTTCTATTAGTATCAGTGGTTCTATTAGTATCAGTGGTTCTGTTAGTATCAGTGGTTCTATTAGTATCAGTGGTTCTATTAGTATCAGTGGTTCTATTAGTATCAGTGGTTCTGTTAGTATCAGTGGTTCTATTAGTATCAGTGGTTCTGTTAGTATCAGTGGTTCTATTAGTATCAGTGGTTCTATTAGTATCAGTGGTTCTATTAGTATCAGTGTTTCTATTAGTATCAGTGGTTCTGTTAGTATCAGTGGTTCTATTAGTATCAGTGTTTCTATTAGTATCAGTGGTTCTATTAGTATCAGTGGTTCTGTTAGTATCAGTGGTTCTATTAGTATCAGTGGTTCTATTAGTATCAGTGGTTCTATTAGTATCAGTGTTTCTATTAGTATCAGTGGTTCTGTTAGTATCAGTGGTTCTATTAGTATCAGTGGTTCTATTAGTATCAGTGGTTCTGTTAGTATCAGTGGTTCTATTAGTATCAGTGGTTCTGTTAGTATCAGTGTTTCTATTAGTATCAGTGGTTCTATTAGTATCAGTGGTTCTGTTAGTATCAGTGTTTCTGTTAGTATCAGTGGTTCTGGTTCTATTAGTATCAGTGGTTCTGGTTCTATTAGTATCAGTGGTTCTGGTTCTATTAGTATCAGTGGTTCTGGTTCTATTAGTATCAGTGGTTCTGGTTCTATTAGTATCAGTGGTTCTGGTTCTATTAGTATCAGTGGTTCTATTAGTATCAGTGGTTCTGTTAGTATCAGTGGTTCTGTTAGTATCAGTGGTTCTGTTAGTATCAGTGGTTCTATTAGTATCAGTGGTTCTATTAGTATCAGTGGTTCTGTTAGTATCAGTGGTTCTATTAGTATCAGTGGTTCTATTAGTATCAGTGGTTCTGTTAGTATCAGTGGTTCTATTAGTATCAGTGGTTCTATTAGTATCAGTGGTTCTGTTAGTATCAGTGGTTCTATTAGTATCAGTGGTTCTGTTAGTATCAGTGGTTCTGTTAGTATCAGTGGTTCTATTAGTATCAGTGGTTCTATTAGTATCAGTGGTTCTATTAGTATCAGTGGTTCTGTTAGTATCAGTGGTTCTATTAGTATCAGTGGTTCTGTTAGTATCAGTGGTTCTATTAGTATCAGTGGTTCTATTAGTATCAGTGGTTCTGTTAGTATCAGTGGTTCTATTAGTATCAGTGGTTCTATTAGTATCAGTGGTTCTATTAGTATCAGTGGTTCTATTAGTATCAGTGGTTCTATTAGTATCAGTGGTTCTGTTAGTATCAGTGGTTCTATTAGTATCAGTGGTTCTGTTAGTATCAGTGGTTCTGTTAGTATCAGTGGTTCTGTTAGTATCAGTGGTTCTGTTAGTATCAGTGGTTCTATTAGTATCAGTGGTTCTATTAGTATCAGTGGTTCTATTAGTATCAGTGTTTCTGTTAGTATCAGTGGTTCTATTAGTATCAGTGGTTCTGTTAGTATCAGTGGTTCTGTTAGTATCAGTGGTTCTATTAGTATCAGTGGTTCTATTAGTATCAGTGGTTCTATTAGTATCAGTGGTTCTGTTAGTATCAGTGGTTCTGTTAGTATCAGTGGTTCTATTAGTATCAGTGGTTCTATTAGTATCAGTGGTTCTATTAGTATCAGTGTTTCTGTTAGTATCAGTGGTTCTATTAGTATCAGTGGTTCTGTTAGTATCAGTGGTTCTGTTAGTATCAGTGGTTCTATTAGTATCAGTGGTTCTATTAGTATCAGTGGTTCTATTAGTATCAGTGGTTCTGTTAGTATCAGTGGTTCTGTTAGTATCAGTGGTTCTATTAGTATCAGTGGTTCTATTAGTATCAGTGGTTCTATTAGTATCAGTGGTTCTGTTAGTATCAGTGTTTCTGTTAGTATCAGTGGTTCTGGTTCTATTAGTATCAGTGGTTCTGGTTCTATTAGTATCAGTGGTTCTGGTTCTATTAGTATCAGTGGTTCTGGTTCTATTAGTATCAGTGGTTCTGGTTCTATTAGTATCAGTGGTTCTGGTTCTATTAGTATCAGTGGTTCTGTTAGTATCAGTGGTTCTGTTAGTATCAGTGGTTCTGTTAGTATCAGTGGTTCTGTTAGTATCAGTGGTTCTGTTAGTATCAGTGGTTCTGTTAGTATCAGTGGTTCTATTAGTATCAGTGGTTCTGTTAGTATCAGTGGTTCTGTTAGTATCAGTGGTTCTGTTAGTATCAGTGGTTCTATTAGTATCAGTGGTTCTGTTAGTATCAGTGGTTCTATTAGTATCAGTGGTTCTGTTAGTATCAGTGGTTCTGTTAGTATCAGTGGTTCTATTAGTATCAGTGGTTCTGTTAGTATCAGTGGTTCTGTTAGTATCAGTGGTTCTGTTAGTATCAGTGGTTCTATTAGTATCAGTGGTTCTGTTAGTATCAGTGGTTCTGTTAGTATCAGTGGTTCTGTTAGTATCAGTGGTTCTGTTAGTATCAGTGGTTCTCAACCTTTCTCACATCAAGAACCCCGAAAATGATCTGTATTTGGCTGCTGCGGACACCCCCCCCCCCCCCCCCCCCCACCCCCACCCCCCCACGATTTTTCCAAAAATAGCAGAACTACAAGCTCGTAGCGCGGCACTCCGTCTAGGCTGTGCTGCCTGGAGCTCATCAGCAACACGGAGGCTTCACACTCAGCAGGTTCAGGAGATGAAAAGAGAGTCGTTAATGTGACGGAAATGAAAGATTAATTAATAATGATGAGATCAAACCGTTTAATCACTGCTGTTGGTCTTATATGTGACGCACGCACGCACGCACGCACGCACGCACGCACGCACGCACGCACGCTCACACACACGTTCACACACACATTCACACACTGATGAGAGAGGAGACCATCCAACCTGCACATCAGGAGCACTTAGGGGTTCAGAGAGAGTCTTGCTCAAGGACACTTCGACACTAACTCTGGGGGAGCCCACAGGGATCAAACCGGGAACCTTGCGGTTACCATCCGGCCACTCCACCGCTGATCCACTGCCACTCATAGGTTTATATTTAGTCTGACGCAGAGCACTGTTGAGAAACATTCTGTCCTAATATACATCCATCTGTCTATTAATAAAACATATAATGCCATAAATAAAACATACATGTAAATAAAACATACAAACCTGTGTGTGTGTGTGTGTGTGTGTGTGTGTGTGTGTGTGTGTGTGTGTGTGTGTGTGTGCGTGTGCGTGTGCGCACGCGCGCGCGCGCGTGCGCACGCATACCATCCACAGCATGCCCAGCTTCACTCCTTTTAACATTTGAGTCTAGTTTTTATAGTTTTAATGTAGTTTCTGTCAGTGAAAAAGGCCAGTCGACGAAACGTTTGACAGAGTTTTGTGTGTTCTGTCTCAAATGTCACGCTGCAGAGCCCCTAACACTGAATAATTAAATGCACGTTGTTGTGAGTGCATTGATTGATTGGTCATCATCAGCATGCGACCTTTAGACATCTTAGGAATCCTAATAATCATCATGGCTTCACTGGCTGAAGATCAATATCTCTGGATCACCTGATAGTGATTCACTGAATCCACACATTCTTCTTTTGTTTTAACGGGATCCTATTGTGGTAAAGACAGATCTATTTACCTATAGTAACCAAACACAGACTGCCAAAGGCCTTTAGCCACATTATTTGAAGAGTGCATTTTACATTTTACATTCCCCCACCCCCCCTCACTGTATGTTCCCCCCCCCACCCCCTTTCCCCCTCACTGTATGTTCCCCCCCCCCACCCCCTTTCCCCCTCACTGTATGTTTCCCCCCCCACCCCCACCCCCTTTTCCCCTCACTGTATGTTTCCCCCCCCACCCCCACCCCCTTTTCCCCTCACTGTATGTTTCCCCCCCCACCCCCTTAACATGGTGCTGGTACCATTAGGAGAGATAACATGATGTTGGTACCATTAGGAGAGATAACATGGTGTTGGTACCATTAGGAGAGATAACATGGTGTTGGTACCATTAGGAGAGATAACATGATGTTGGTACCATTAGGAGAGATAACATGGTGTTGGTACCATTAGGAGAGATAACATGGTGTTGGTACCATTAGGAGAGATAACATGATGTTGGTACCATTAGGAGAGATAACATGATGTTGGTACCATTAGGAGAGATAACATGGTGTTGGTACCATTAGGAGAGATAACATGGTGTTGGTACCATTAGGAGAGATAACATGATGTTGGTACCATTAGGAGAGATAACATGATGTTGGTACCATTAGGAGAGATAACATGATGTTGGTACCATTAGGAGAGATAACATGATGTTGGTACCATTAGGAGAGATAACATGATGTTGGTACCATTAGGAGAGATAACATGGTGTTGGTACCATTAGGAGAGACAACATGATGTTGGTACCATTAGGAGAGATAACATGATGTTGGTACCATTAGGAAAGATAACATGATGTTGGTACCATTAGGAGAGATACCATGATGTTGGTACCATTAGGAGAGATAACATGATGTTGGTACCATTAGGAGAGATAACATGATGTTGGTACCATTAGGAGAGATAACATGGTGTTGGTACCATTAGGAGAGATAACATGATGTTGGTACCATTAGGAGAGATAACATGATGTTGGTACCATTAGGAGAGATAACATGATGTTGGTACCATTAGGAGAGATAACATGGTGTTGGTACCATTAGGAGAGATAACATGGTGTTGGTACCATTAGGAGAGATAACATGGTGTTGGTACCATTAGGAGAGATAACATGGTGTTGGTACCATTAGGAGAGATAACATGGTGTTGGTACCATTAGGAGAGATAACATGGTGTTGGTACCATTAGGAGAGATAACATGGTGTTGGTACCATTAGGAGAGATAACATGGTGTTGGTACCATTAGGAGAGATAACATGATGTTGGTACCATTAGGAGAGACAACATGATGTTGGTACCATTAGGAGAGATAACATGGTGTTGGTACCATTAGGAGAGATAACATGGTGTTGGTACCATTAGGAGAGATAACATGGTGTTGGTACCATTAGGAGAGATAACATGGTGTTGGTACCATTAGGAGAGATAACATGGTGTTGGTACCATTAGGAGAGATAGCATGATGTTGGTACCATTAGGAGAGATAGCATGATGTTGGTACCATTAGGAGAGATAAAATGATGTTGGTACCATTAGGAGAGATAACATGATGTTGGTACCATTAGGAGAGATAACATGATGTTGGTACCATTAGGAGAGATAGCATGATGTTGGTACCATTAGGAGAGATAAAATGATGTTGGTACCATTAGGAGAGATAACATGATGTTGGTACCATTAGGAGAGATAACATGATGTTGGTACCATTAGGAGAGATAACATGATGTTGGTACCATTAGGAGAGATAACATGGTGTTGGTACCATTAGGAGAGATAACATGGTGTTGGTACCATTAGGAGAGATAACATGGTGTTGGTACCATTAGGAGAGATAACATGGTGTTGGTACCATTAGGAGAGATAGCATGATGTTGGTACCATTAGGAGAGATAACATGGTGTTGGTACCATTAGGAGAGATAACATGATGTTGGTACCATTAGGAGAGATAACATGGCGTTGGTACCATTAGGAGAGATAACATGATGTTGGTTCCATTAGGAGAGATAACATGGCGTTGGTACCATTAGGAGAGATAACATGATGTTGGTTCCATTAGGAGAGATAACATGATGTTGGTACCATTAGGAGAGATAACATGGTGTTGGTACCATTAGGAGAGATAACATTATGTTGGTACCATTAGGAGAGATAACATGATGTTGGTACCATTAGGAGAGATAACATGATGTTGGTACCATTAGGAGAGATAACATGGTGTTGGTACCATTAGGAGAGATAACATGATGTTGGTACCATTAGGAGAGATAACATGGTGTTGGTACCATTAGGAGAGATAACATGGTGTTGATAACATGATGTTGGTACCATTAGGAGAGATAACATGATGTTGGTACCATTAGGAGAGACAACAGGCAAATGTTGGTCAAAATAACAATTATTGTGTAGACTTCTTGTAATGCAGATGTTACAATAATTTAACTCATGATAGTGTAATTTTACTCTTGGACCTCACTAATCTCCGTATAGTAAAATAGCACGATTTATTTTGTGTGTCTGTGTAGTTGGGCAGTTCAGAAACCAGTCTGTGTCTCATAGGAGGGCTGCGGGCGGTTCAGAAACCAGTCTGTGTCTCATAGGAGGGCTGTGGGCGGTTCAGAAACCAGTATGTGTCATAGGAGGGCTGTGGGCAGTTCAGAAACCAGTCTGTCTCATAGGAGGGCTGTGGGCAGTTAAGAAACCAGTCTGTGTCTGGGCTGTGGGCAGTTCAGAAACCAGTCTCTCTCATGGGCTGTGGGCAGTTCAGAAACCAGTCTGTGTCTCATAGGAGGACTGTGGGCGGTTCAGAAACCAGTCTGTGTCTCATAGGAGGGCTGTGGGCGGTTCAGAAACCAGTCTGTGTAGGGCTGTGGGCGGTTCAGAAACCAGTCTGTGTCTCATAGGAGGGCTGTGGGCAGTTCAGAAACCAGTCTGTGTCTCATGGGAGGACTGTGGGCAGTTCAGAAACCAGTCTGTGTCTCATAGGAGGGCTGTGAGCAGTTCAGAAACCAGTCTGTGTCTCATAGGAGGGCTGTGGGCAGCTCAGAAACCAGTCTGTGTCTCAGGGCTGTGGGCAGTTCAGAAACCAGTCTGTGTCTCATAGGAGGGCTGTGAGCAGTTCAGAAACCAGTCTGTCTCATAGGAGGGCTGTGACTGGTTCAGAAACCAGTCTGTGAGGGCTGTGGGCGGTTCAGAAACCAGTCTGTGTCTCATAGGAGGACTGTGGGCGGTTCAGAAACCAGTCTGTGTCTGGGCTGTGGGCAGTTCAGAAACCAGTCTGTGTCTCATAGGAGGGCTGTGGGCAGTTCAGAAACCAGTCTGTGTCTCATAGGAGGGCTGTGGGCAGTTCAGAAACCAGTATGTCTCATAGGAGGGTTGTGGGCGGTTCAGAGACCAGTCTGTGTCTCATAGGAGGGCTGTGGGCAGTTCAGAAACCAATCTGTGTCTCGGCTGTGGGCAGTTCAGAAACCAGGATGTGTCTCATAGGAGGGTTGTGGGCGGTTCAGAGACCAGTCTGTGTCTCATAGGAGGGTTGTGGGCAGTCCAGAAACCAGTCTGTGTCTCATAGGAGGACTGTGGACAGTTCAGAAACCAGTCTGTGTCTCATAGGAGGGTTGTGGGCGGTTCAGAAACCAGTCTCTGTCTCATAGGAGGGCTGTGGGCAGTTCAGAAACCAGTCTGTGTCTCATAAACTGAACTGCCCACATCCCTCCTATGAGACACAGACAAAATGGTGCTATGAACATTAGTGAGGACCGATCATATGAAGATGGGTTGAAAAGTGGTGAAGTGGTCCTTTAAAGCCATTAATCCATGTCCCATTACCATTCAGCATCAATAGGTTGGCATTATGTTGGTCATTCTAATCTCATACATTAATTTAATCAATGATTCTAAACCTTTTTCATTAAGATCCAATTTGAAATGCCTTTTTCTTTTTTTATATATATTAATGTCTGTGACCAAATATACACTGAAATAGAAATGGAACCAAACGGGTCCATTTGGTTTGGAAGAAAGTTTGATTGCAGGTGCAAATCAGTTTCAACAGAAATAATCTGTTTTTGTCTTTCACTAAAACAAAATCTCAAACCTAATCAAACTATAAATCAATTGCACAAGTTATTTCAGCAACAGATTATAAATGTTTGAGCAGCATTGAGTGTAAGCAAAGCAAAAGCAAAGTTCTTTGTTTACCCAGGGTGAATGGACTAAGCTCGAGATGCTTGTTTACAGCCACACCCTGCTCATAGAACATTTCATGGTAGGGGTTCAATGCCTTGCTCAAGGGCACTTCAGGGGTGGTAATTTTAACGTGCCGGTCCGGGGATTCGAACTGGCGACCTTTCGATAACAAGACCGCTCCGCAAACCGTTCGGCCACCGCTGCCCCTAAAAACTGTTTTTGTCCTCGATGTGACCTGTAGCCTCTGTCCTCGATGTGACCACTCTGTAGCGTCTGTCCTCGATGTGACCACTCTGTAGCGTCTGTCCTCAATGTGACCACTCTGTAGCGTCTGTTTCTGTCCTCGATGTGACCACTCTGTAGCGTCTGTCCTCAATGTGACCACTCTGTAGCGTCTGTCCTCGATGTGACCACTCTGTAGCGTCTGTCCTCAATGTGACCACTCTGTAGCGTCTGTCCTCGATGTGACCACTCTGTAGCGTCTGTCCTCGATGTGACCACTCTGTAGCGTCTGTCCTCGATGTGACCACTCTGTAGCGTCTGTCCTCGATGTGACCACTCTGTAGCGTCTGTCCTCAATGTGACCACTCTGTAGCGTCTGTCCTCGATGTGACCACTCTGTAGCGTCTGTCCTCAATGTGACCACTCTGTAGCGTCTGTCCTCGATGTGACCACTCTGTAGCGTCTGTCCTCGATGTGACCACTCTGTAGCGTCTGTTTCTGTCCTCGATGTGACCACTCTGTAGCGTCTGTCCTCGATGTGACCACTCTGTAGCGTCTGTCCTCGATGTGACCACTCTGTAGCGTCTGTCCTCGATGTGACCACTCTGTAGCGTCTGTCCTCGATGTGACCACTCTGTAGCGTCTGTCCTCGATGTGACCTGTAGCGTCTGTCCTCGATGTCACCACTCTGTAGCGTCTGTCCTCGATGTGACCTGTAGCGTCTGTCCTCGATGCTCATAGCGCGGCACCGAGTGCCGTGCTACGATCTTGTAGATCTGCTATTTTTGAAAAATTGTGAAAACGTGGCACAAATCTTTGAATATATATTCTTTCAGAGTGTTTTTAGCTCAACTCTTTCCTTCTGGGGTGGGGTCCCTGGAACTACATATTTTCCGATGGTGGGGGTCGGCGGCCAATTACATATTTTTTTTTGGGTCCTCGACATGAAAAACTTTGAGAACCACTGACATAGAAGACGTTTGTGTAATTGTCCTGGTTTTAAGTGCTATAACAAATTTCAAACGATCCAAGGCTGTGACAAGGAAATGATGATGGGTACAGAGGCTACAAGCACAAACGCACATCCGTTTATGAGACGTCACGTGGACGGTTCTGAACGCTTTGGGTTCAGCCAGACTCTGAGTCACGCAGGGTGAGCGGAGGGAAGGTCCAGAGGAACAGAACACAACGGATGCATTAAAGTAATGACTTAAGTTAAGACTGTCAAAGAATTATCCTCTCTCTCTCTGTCGGAGTGGAAACCTTCTCTCTCTCTGTCGGAGTGGAAACCTTCTCTCTCTCTGTCGGAGTGGAAACCTGCTACGTTACTGTTCAGAAGGAAAACGTCCTTATGCACACGTGGTGTGGTGTGTGTACGCAGGCAGTGTGGTGTGTGTACGCAGGCAGTGTGGTGTGTGTACGCAGGCAGTGTGGTGTGTGTACGCAGGCAGTGTGGTGTGTGTACGCAGGCAGTGTGGTGTGTGTACGCACACGTTGTGGTGTGTGTGTGTGTGTGTGTACGCACGCGTTGTGGTGTGTGTGTGTGTGTGTGTACGCACGCGTTGTGGTGTGTGTACGCACGCGTTGTGGTGTGTGTACGCACGCGTTGTGGTGTGTGTACGCACCGCATGCGTACACACGTCGGAGAAATGAACTGGAGTCTGAAGAAGACTGGAATCCCACACACTGTCTTCACCTACAGAAATGTATTGAAGCATTAAAACCCATTTTGACCTGAGGACGATTCTAAAAATATATCTTCTAAATCTAAATCCTAAAAGTTTTCTGAAAAATCAATGTTTCAGTGGTTCTCAAACATTTTCATGTCAACGACCCCCAAAAATATCTGTAATTGGGCGCCGACCCCCGCCGACCCCCGCCAAACCCCGCCGACCCCCGCCGACCCCCGCCGACCCCCATCTGACCCCCATCTGAAAATATGTGGTTCCAGGGACCCCCACCCCCCCCAGAACCTCGGGTCTATAGCCGCAACGCAGCGAATCAGTTAATGTGGCGTTTATAATTCAGGTCTGATCTGAACAAAGGTTTGTTTTGGCTTGGCTTGTGGTTCTTAACGTTGTTTTGGCTTGGCTTGTGGTTCTTAACGTTGTTTAGGCTTGGCTTGTGGTTCTTAACATTGGCTTGTGGTTCTTAACGTTGTTTTGGCTTGGCTTGTGGTTCTTAACGTTGTTTTGGCTTGTGGTTCTTAACATTGTTTTGGCTTGGCTTGTGGTTCGAGCTTCGCGCCAGATCAGTCTCTATCCTTTTATATACTCTATGATTGTGTCCTATATAGAAGATGGAAGCTGTGTATCCTTGACCTTTGACCTCGAGGCTGTGTGTAGTTTAACTGCTTCAAGTATGACTAATCCTCTTCACTCCTCTCACCTCCACATCTGAACCACTTAACACATTTACAGTAATTCCGGTGTGATCGCTTCTGACCGAGGCTAAAACAATATTAATTTCCATTTTTCTTTTCATGTCATGTGAAAGCAGGGAATCATAGCTTCAAAGAGTAATGTCTTACAGAAAACAGCGAGTTGAGAAAACGGGTCTTATACTGTTGGCCACTAAGCAGCTCCACTGGAGCAGTTGGGGGTTCAGTGCCTTGCTCAAGGGCACTTCAGCGGTGTTGGGTGAGTGATGACAATCACTTCCCAACCCAGATTTGTCCTGCCCGTCCGGGGAATCGAACCGGCAACCTTTCGGCAACAATGGCGCTCCTCTAACCCTTAGGCCAGTGGTTCCCAAACTGTGGTGCGTGCTCCCCTTGTGGTGCGCGAGCGCCTTCTAGGGGGTGCTGTGGTGCGTGCTCCCCTTGTGGTGCGTGCACCCCTTGTGGTGCGCGAGCGCCTTCTAGGGGGTGCTGTGGTGCGTGCACCCCTTGTGGTGCGCGAGCGCCTTCTAGGGGGTGCTGTGGTGCGTGCACCCCTTGTGGTGCGTGAGCGCCTTCTAGGGGGTGCTGTGGTGCGTGCTCCCCTTGTGGTGCGCGAGCGCCTTCTAGGGGGTGCTGTGGTGCGCGAGCGCCTTCTAGGGGGTGCTGTGGTGCGCGAGCGCCTTCTAGGGGGTGCTGTGGTGCGTGCACCCCTTGTGGTGCGCGAGCGCCTTCTAGGGGGTGCTGTGGTGCGTGGACCCCTTGTGGTGCGCGAGCGCCTTCTAGGGGGTGCTGTGGTGCGTGGACCCCTTGTGGTGCGCGAGCGCCTTCTAGGGGGTGCTGTGGTGCGTGCACCCCTTGTGGTGCGCGAGCGCCTTCTAGGGGGTGCTGTGGTGCGTGCACCCCTTGTGGTGCGCGAGCGCCTTCTAGGGGGTGCTGTGGTGCGTGCACCCCTTGTGGTGCGCGAGCGCCTTCTAGGGGGTGCACGACATGAAAAGGCTCAGCTAGGGCGGGAGGTAACAGGGGGTGCATGGCCATGTGGGGGGGGGGGGGGGGGGTCAGCTAGGTCGGGAGGTAACAGGGGGTCCATGGCCATGTGGGGGGGGGGGGGGGGTCAGCTAGGTCGGGAGGTAACAGGGGGTCCATGGCCATGTGGGGGGGGGGGGGGTCAGCTAGGTCGGTAGGTAACAGGGGGTCCATGGCCATGTGGGGGGGGGGGGGTCAGCTAGGGCGGGAGGTAACAGGGGGTGCATGGCCATGTGTGGGGGGGGGGGGGGGGGGGGGTCAGCTAGGGCGGGAGGTAACAGGGGGTGCATGGCCATGTGGGGGGGGGGGGGGGGGGGTCAGCTAGGTCGGGAGGTAACAGGGGGTGCATGGCCATGTGGGGGGGGGGGGGGGGGGGGGTCAGCTAGGTCGGGAGGTAACAGGGGGTCCATGGCCATGTGGGGGGGGGGGGGGGGTCAGCTAGGTCGGGAGGTAACAGGGGGTCCATGGCCATGTGGGGGGGGGGGGGGGGTCGGGAGGTAACAGGGGGTCCATGGGCATGTGGGGGGGGGGGGGGGTCAGCTAGGTCGGGAGGTAACAGGGGGTCCATGGCCATGTGGGGGGGGGGGGGGGGTCAGCTAGGTCGGGAGGTAACAGGGGGTCCATGGCCATGTGGGGGGGGGGGGGGGGTCAGCTAGGTCGGGAGGTAACAGGGGGTCCATGGCCATGTGGGGGGGGGGGGGGTCAGCTAGGTCGGGAGGTAACAGGGGGTCCATGGCCATGTGGGGGGGGGGGGGTCAGCTAGGTCGGGAGGTAACAGGGGGTCCATGGCCATGTGGGGGGGGGGGGTCAGCTAGGTCGGGAGGTAACAGGGGGTCCATGGCCATGTGGGGGGGGGGGGGGTCAGCTAGGTCGGGAGGTAACAGGGGGTCCATGGCCATGTGGGGGGGGGGGCGTCAGCTAGGTCGGGAGGTAACAGGGGGTCCATGGCCATGTGGGGGGGGGGGGGGGTCGGGAGGTAACAGGGGGTCCATGGCCATGTGGGGGGGGGGGGGTCGGGAGGTAACAGGGGGTCCATGGCCATGTGGGGGGGGGGGGGGGGTCGGGAGGTAACAGGGGGTCCATGGCCATGTGGGGGGGGGGGGGTCGGGAGGTAACAGGGGGTCCATGGCCATGTGGGGGGGGGGGGGGGGGGTCGGGAGGTAACAGGGGGTCCATGGCCATGTGGGGGGGGGGTCGGGAGGTAACAGGGGGTCCATGGCCAAAAAGGTTTGGGCCAAGGTTTTGGGCCAATGCTGCCCCAGAGATTTCAGCTTGACATTTATTTCAGACATGCTTTTTTATGTGAAGAGTCTGTGCTATTAACTCATTTTGGATAAAAATAAATGCCACCATGACTGTCTCTGTATAAAAAAAGAGTCACATTTGTGCAATTATTTGAATAGGCTACATATATTAATTTAAAGCGAACATTGTTAAAGATGGAGTGCCACGATTTTTTCCCACCCTAAAACATGATCATCAGGTATTATTATTATAATATAAGGAGGAAGAACTTTTTCCAAAAAGTGTACAGTATTTGTTAAAATCATGCTTTTATGTGGACACGCCCACCAGTTCATTAACACCTTGAGGGCCCGGACCTATTTAATCCATTCATAAAATGTGCCCATCATTTATAGCGCCCGGACCACTTTTAGCGGGGCACCGGAAGTTGTTGTGAATGTGTGTGTAGCAGCTAACAATAGCCACACCACTCTAGAGTCGATCGACAACAACGGGAGGTAAGAATAAATCTATCGCGACTATAGCGACTGGACCGTGGAGCGCCGTCTAACACAGGATCTTTTTTCATAATTAGACGGGATGATTTAGATCGCGAGTTATGAACGTTTTAAGATTTTCGTTTTCATCAGCTAAACAGGGGAGGGAGTTTTTCGATGACGTCTCACTCTTGCGTGTCACCGAGGAGAGCCCAGCAGGCGCTCCAAGGCTGCGTGCGTGCGTGCGTGCGTGCGTGCGTGCGTGCGTGCGTGCGTGCGTGCGTGCGTGCGTGCGTGCGATCTTTCGGGGGCTTTGTTTGTATAGAGCTGGTTGGTCTGTTGAGTTATTTCAGAAGGACTAACATTGTGTAGAAAACAAAGCACTGAGCCACTCCTGCATCCATCGTGACCACTTCAGACCACACCACTTCAACAGAGTCACACAGAGTCACTGTGTGTACCGTACTGTACCGTACCGTACCTCCTCTGCTATTCTATTGTCTTAACATGGTTACCTGTTGTTATGATTATGTGGAAAGTATTTAACACATTGAGACCTGACATGTCTTCTATGACGGTGGTTCTCATACAGCCGACCTCCATCTGAAAACATGTTGTTCCTCATATAGCAGATGAGCTTGTAGTGCACCGAGTGCCACGCTACGAGCTTGTAGATCTGCTATTATTCAATATCAGATACAAGTTTAAACGAATGGTTAGTGTGGTTTAACGCTAAAGTGACAAGTGTTTCCAGGTCCTAAGTGGTTACGTCCGTCGTCCACAGAGCGTTGACATGTACAGAGCCATGGGCGTCATGAAGCACACACACACACACACACACACACACACACACACACACACACACACACACACACACACACACACACACACACACACACACACACACACACACACACACACACACACACATTTTAAATCAACTAACTGTAAGTTGGTTGAATACCAATATTGAATATTAGATGAATAATCTCGGTTTACAAGTTAATAGCCCTATAGAATGTCTCTGATCTTATACATTTAGTTAGTTAATAGCCCTATAGAATGTCTCTGATCTTATACATTTAGTTAGTTAATAGCCCTATAGAATGTCTCTGATCTACACGCCATACAGTAGATCTGTGCACAGTTAGCACACTGACCTCATCGGCATTTCAACTAAACATTAACACTTAAATAACCCTGGGCAAAGTGTTAACAACAACAACAACAACAACAGCAGCACTGTGAGTATTGTTCACAAGGCGTGTGTGATCTCGCTCAGCCAATAAGGAACATTCCAGAACTGGACGCTTTTGTTGTGTTATATGACAGCATCGCACCACATCAATTAAGTGTACACACTCATCTGTTTGTTTTGTCCTGAAACTATTCCATGTTTTCACTTCACAGCAGCGACATATGACACAGGGACGGAGTACAGTGACAGTACAGAGGAATATCAGGGTCACACTTTGTGTTTTTAGTTCACAGCAGTGACAGAGTACAGAGGAATATCAGGGTCACACTTTGTGTTTTTAGTTCACAGCAGTGACAGAGTACAGAGGAATATCAGGGTCACATCACTTCTCATTCCATTCCTACAACACGATGCACATGAAAGCTCTCCTCGCTGTGGCTTTCTGAACAAAAAATGATGAAAACCTTGAACCGTCAACCCCCACGTTGTGTTATTTACTTATTTGTGGGTGTTTTTAAATGTAGAACGCCAGAGGAATTTTATTCTACGGCGATCTTCACAAATAAGTAGTGGTGGAAACTGAATGAATGAATGAATGAATGAATGAATATTTTATTTTCGTGTCCGGACAATTTTTGACCCATCCCACATGGGATTATCAGACACAGCAATTTAAATCAATAACAGAACAAAACAAGAACATTCAGGTGTAGCCAGCCAGCGACTCATTCAGATTACAGACCGTAGTATAAACCCACACATACCTGAACATGGAATACATAACCAATCTGTAAAACAGTTATACGTTCATCTGTAATATAATACAATTTAGCGAAAACATGGTGAAAGAGAAACTCAACCACTGCATCACTCTCACACTCCACCAAGTCCAGATCTGGGGTGTGGACTCTTTCAAACAATACTTCTCTCAGATCATCAGATCTGGGGTGTGGACTCTTTCAAACAATACTTCTCTCAGATCATCATTTCTCACACGTCTCCCCCCTTCTCCGCTCCCTCCATTGGCTCCCGGTCGCTGCCCGCACAGAATACAAAACTCTGATGCTGGCATTCAAAGCAACCAAAGGCATGGCTCCCCAATATCTCACAAGTATGATCGTACCCTACAAACCCTCCCGCGCACTCAGATCAGCCAACGCAGGGAAGCTGGAGGTACCTTCACTAAAAACGCCGGGACAACACTCCACACGTCCCAAACTCTTCTCCCTTCTGGCTCCAAAACTATGGAATGCACTTCCCATCACAGTCAGAACTGCAGCCTCACTCCCAATCTTCCGCCGTAGTCTGAAAACCCACCTCTTCAGACTCCACCATGGCCCGTAGCACTTGCCCTAGCCTATCCCCTTAGATAGCACATTATGTAGACTTAGATAGTATTTTAAACAGACTTATAGCTTGTTACGTAGACAGCTCTAGAATTGCATTTTATGTAGTCATAGCACCTTATAGTACACATGTATATTATAGTATATAGTATAGTATGTATAGTTTACATAGATACTCCACTGTTACGTTACTTAGTTTACGCATGATTCATGATAACTACTTTTTTATATATGTGATGTACAGTATGCCATGCTTTTGTTATTGCTTAATGTAAGTCGCTCTGGATTAAGAGCGTCTGCTAAATGCCTACATTGTAAATTGTATCATGATACAGAGTACACAATAAAACAATACCTCTCTCAGATCATGATACAGAGGACACAATAAAACAATACCTCTCTCAGATCATGATACAGAGGACACAATAAAACAATACCTCTCTCAGATCATGATACAGAGGACACAATAAAACAATACCTCTCTCAGATCATGATACAGAGGACACAATAAAACAATACCTCTCTCAGATCATGATACAGAGGACACAATAAAACAATACTTCTCTCAGATCATGATACAGAGGACACAATAAAACAATACCTCTCTCAGATCATGATACAGAGGACACAATAAAACAATACCTCTCTCAGATCATGATACAGAGGACACAATAAAACAATACTTCTCTCAGATCATGATACAGAGGACACAATAAAACAATACTTCTCTCAGATCATGATACAGAGGACACAATAAAACAATACTTCTCTCAGATCATGATACAGAGGACACAATAAAACAATACTTCTCTCAGATCATGATACAGAGGACACAATAAAACAATACTTCTCTCAGATCATGATACAGAGGACACAATAAAACAATACTTCTCTCAGATCATGATACAGAGGACACAATAAAACAATACCTCTCTCAGATCATGATACAGAGGACACAATAAAACAATACCTCTCTCAGATCATGATACAGAGGACACAATAAAACAATACCTCTCTTAGATCATGATACAGAGGACACAATAAAACAATACTTCTCTCAGATCATGATACAGAGGACACAATAAAACAATACTTCTCTCAGATCATGATACAGAGGACACAATAAAACAATCTCTCAGATCATGATACAGAGGACACAATAAAACAATACCTCTCTCAGATCATGATACAGAGGACACAATAAAACAATACCTCTCTCAGATCATGATACAGAGGACACAATAAAACAATACTTCTCTCAGATCATGATACAGAGGACACAATAAAACAATACTTCTCTCAGATCATGATACAGAGGACACAATAAAACAATACTTCTCTCAGATCATGATACAGAGGACACAATAAAACAATACCTCTCTCAGATCATGATACAGAGGACACAATAAAACAATACCTCTCTCAGATCATGATACAGAGGACACAATAAAACAATACCTCTCTCAGATCATGATACAGAGGACACAATAAAACAATACCTCTCTCAGATCATGATACAGAGGACACAATAAAACAATCTCTCAGATCATGATACAGAGGACACAATAAAACAATACCTCTCTCAGATCATGATACAGAGGACACAATAAAACAATACCTCTCTCAGATCATGATACAGAGGACACAATAAAACAATCTCTCAGATCATGATACAGAGGACACAATAAAACAATCTCTCAGATCATGATACAGAGGACACAATAAAACAATCTCTCAGATCATGATACAGAGGACACAATAAAACAATACTTCTCTCAGATCATGATACAGAGGACACAATAAAACAATACTTCTCTCAGATCATGATACAGAGGACACAATAAAACAATACTTCTCTCAGATCATGATACAGAGGACACAATAAAACAATACTTCTCTCAGATCATGATACAGAGGACACAATAAAACAATACTTCTCTCAGATCATGATACAGAGGACACAATAAAACAATACTTCTCTCAGATCATGATACAGAGGACACAATAAAACAATACTTCTCTCAGATCATGATACAGAGGACACAATAAAACAATAATCTCTCAGATCATGATACAGAGGACACAATAAAACAATACTCCTCTCAGATCATGATACAGAGGACACAATAAAACAATACTTCTCTCAGATCATGATACAGAGGACACAATAAAACAATACTTCTCTCAGATCATGATACAGAGGACACAATAAAACAATAATCTCTCAGATCATGATACAGAGGTCACAATAAAACAATACTTCTCTCAGATCATGATACAGAGGACACAATAAAACAATACTTCTCTCAGATCATGATACAGAGGACACAATAAAACAATACTTCTCTCAGATCATGATACAGAGGACACAATAAAACAATACCTCTCTCAGATCATGATACAGAGGACACAATAAAACAATACCTCTCTCAGATCATGATACAGAGGACACAATAAAACAATACCTCTCTCAGATCATGATACAGAGGACACAATAAAACAATACCTCTCTCAGATCATGATACAGAGGACACAATAAAACAATCTCTCAGATCATGATACAGAGGACACAATAAAACAATCTCTCAGATCATGATACAGAGGACACAATAAAACAATCTCTCAGATCATGATACAGAGGACACAATAAAACAATCTCTCAGATCATGATACAGAGGACACAATAAAACAATCTCTCAGATCATGATACAGAGGACACAATAAAACAATACTTCTCTCAGATCATGATACAGAGGACACAATAAAACAATACTTCTCTCAGATCATGATACAGAGGACACAATAAAACAATACTTCTCTCAGATCATGATACAGAGGACACAATAAAACAATACTTCTCTCAGATCATGATACAGAGGACACAATAAAACAATACTTCTCTCAGATCATGATACAGAGGACACAATAAAACAATACTTCTCTCAGATCATGATACAGAGGACACAATAAAACAATACTTCTCTCAGATCATGATACAGAGGACACAATAAAACAATACTTCTCTCAGATCATGATACAGAGGACACAATAAAACAATAATCTCTCAGATCATGATACAGAGGACACAATAAAACAATACTTCTCTCAGATCATGATACAGAGGACACAATAAAACAATACTTCTCTCAGATCATGATACAGAGGACACAATAAAACAATAATCTCTCAGATCATGATACAGAGGACACAATAAAACAATACTTCTCTCAGATCATGATACAGAGGACACAATAAAACAATACTTCTCTCAGATCATGATACAGAGGACACAATAAAATAAAATGGATTTCGTTCTGCACCTCATTCAGATCACAGTGTGCGTGCATTATGGTATAGTGACTGATTTTACACTTGCTGAAAATAGCAGATCTACAAGCTTGTAGATCTGCTATTTTCAGCATGCAACCAAGTGTTTAAATGACTTATACTGGATCTCTTGTCCACTAGTCCCTTCCTGACATTTTAGTCTAGTTATTTGTTGACGAAATTGTCAGTATATTTAAGTCTTAGTTTCAGTCACCATAGCTTAGTTTTCATTTCGTTTCCATTCAGTTTTAATCAGTGAAAAAAGGTAATCGACGAACATTTTTCGTCTTAGTTTTAGTCGACGAAATCAGACAGTTTGGTCGGTATAGTTCTTATATTTGGCATCCCTATGCCTGTATGGATGTGAATCATGACGACTCCAAGTGACAGCTGTCCATCACTGCTTCGGTCAAATTATACTTTGATTGACAGGTCCCGGCGACGAGCCGCCGATGATTGACAGCACGTTTTATATGCGAGTGTAACGAGAGGATTAGCATGCAGCGGGTCGGCCAATAGGAGCGCAGGACCCGTGACGAGGGGATTAGCATTACGGCAGGGCAGCCAATAGGAGCGCAGGACCTTAAATGAGACAGATGTCTGCAGCTGTGACGGGACTTGGCTATTCCCCGGGGACCACCAGTGGTCCCTGAGGAGGTTCCAGGTGGTCCCCGCGGCTAAATGATGGTAACCAAATGGACCCTTATCGTCCTTTAACTCCTTGAGAGTGTAAAATGAAACCAAATGGACCCCCCTAACTCAAGAGTTACATGTTTTTAAACATCTGCAGATTTACTTAATTAAAGAAGTCGACAAATTTAGAGATTGCAGAATAATTGTTTTTTTGATCAGCATCTGCCTGCTATCTCTCCTAATGGTACCAACATCAATACAGCACAATAACTAATCTACGCTTTTGGGTCTGAGAGGCTAAATGTCATCAGATGGTGGTCCGTGGCTCAAATGGGTCTGAGAGGCTAAATGTCATCAAATGGTGGTCCGTGGCTCAAATGGGTCTGAGAGGCTAAATGTCATCAAATGGTGGTCCGTGGCTCAAATGGGTCTGAGAGGCTAAATGTCATCAAATGGTGGTTCCGTGGCTCAAATGGGTCTGAGAGGCTAAATGTCATCAAATGGTGGTCTGTGGCTCAAATGCGTCTGAGAGGCTAAATGTCATCAAATGGTGGTTCCGTGGCTCAAATGGGTCTGAGAGGCTAAATGTCATCAAACGGTGGTCCGTGGCTCAGATGGGTCTGAGAGGCTAAATGTCATCAAACGGTGGTCCGTGGCTCAAATGGGTCTGAGAGGCTAAATGTCATCAAACGGTGGTCCGTGGCTCAAATGGGTCTGAGAGGCTAAATGTCATCAAACGGTGGTCCGTGGCTCAAATGGGTCTGAGAGGCTAAATGTCATCAAACGGTGGTTCCGTGGCTCAAATGGGTCTGAGAGGCCAAATGTCATCAGATGGTGGTCCGTGGCTCAGATGGGTCTGAGAGGCTAAATGTCATCAGATGGTGGTCCGTGGCTCAAATGGGTCTGAGAGGCTAAATGTCATCAAACGGTGGTTCCGTGGCTCAAATGGGTCTGAGAGGCTAAATATCATCAGACGGTGGTCCGTGGCTCAGATGGGTCTGAGAGGCTAAATGTCATCAGATGGTGGTCCGTGGCTCAGAAGGGTCAGAGGCTAAATGTCATCACATGGTGGTCCGTGGCTCAAATGGGTCTGAGAGGCTAAATGTCATCAAATGGTGGTCCGTGGCTCAAATGGGTCTGAGAGGCTAAATGTCATCAAATGGTGGTCCGTGGCTCAAATGGGTCTGAGAGGCTAAATGTCATCAGATGGTGGTCCGTGGCTCAAATGGGTCTGAGAGGCTAAATGTCATCAAATGGTGGTCCGTGGCTCAAATGGGTCTGAGAGGCTAAATGTCATCAAACGGTGGTCCGTGGCTCAAATGGGTCTGAGAGGCTAAATGTCATCAAATGGTGGTCCGTGGCTCAGATGGGTCTGAGAGGCTAAATGTCATCAAATGGTGGTCCGTGGCTCAGATGGGTCTGAGAGGCTAAATGTCATCAAATGGTGGTCCGTGGCTCAGATGGGTCTGAGAGGCTAAATGTCATCAAATGGTGGTCCGTGGCTCAAATGCAGAATAAATAAATAATGGACCTTGATGATCACTGCTTTACTGTAATGTGACACAAGCTCAATGTTGCTGAATTTTGTGAGTGATATTTTTGGGGTAAAAACAACCTGAGTGTTGGTTCAATAACGAGGGTCTCCCTGTCACTTTTCTCCACCTTCCAAGAAGACATTGTTTTCCAGTCATTTCTGGATGGTACTGTAAACATTATACAGTATACTAACTAAAAGGACCTTTTAAATATCATTTAACGTTGACAGTATCTAGCATTGTATAGCAGTTGTGATTATGAATGATATAAATGGTGTATTTATACATTTATATATAGCGCTTTTATCCAAGACGCTTTACATACTGTACATTGTGCATTACATTCACACACCTTTACATAGATTGTGCATTGCACGCACACGCACACGCACACGCACACGCAGACACTTCACATTCACACCCCGGTGGCGGAGGAAACCATGCAAGGCACCAACCTGCACATCAGGAGCAATCAGGGGTTCAGAGTCTTGCTCAAGGACACTTGGACACTAACTCTGGGGGAGCCCACAGGGATCGAACCGGGAACCTCCCGGTTCCCCTGGCGAGCGGTCGCGCTACCACCCAGTGAGCCACACATATGGTTAACCATCAAATAATGAAATATAGACCTTATTGTTACATACATTACATGGAATAAAAAAAATACAAAAACAAATTCAAAACAGTATAACAGAATTGAAGCTTGACTTAAAAAAATAAAAATCACAAATCTTGATCACATCACGACACTGCAATTGGGAGAATAGTGTAGTCTGAAGAATGTAATATAGCGATTATATATTTCCTCTAGGATGGTTGATCCTGAAGCAGCAGCTGTTGTTCCTGTAGATCTGATGAAAGGACGACAGGCTAATTGTAGGATGTGCCTCCCCCCCGTGGGACTGAAGCACGCTGTGGTCTCTGTGCCTCCCCCCCCGTGGGACTGAAGCACGCTGTGGTCTCTGTGCCTCCCCCCCATGGGACTGAAGCACGCTGTGGTCTCTGTGCCTCCCCCCCATGGGACTGAAGCACGCTGTGGGAGCATTTAGTCCCACCACACTCTTTTGATGTCTCTGTGGAGATATGTGGAGGAACGCGCACACACACACACGCACGCACGCACACGCACACTCACACGACACCGTGTGGGCGGTTGCTTATTAGCATTCTTTTCTCTGTCCCTCGCACGCACGCACGCACGCACGCACGCACGCACGCACGCACGCACGCACGCACGCACACACCCTCGAAAATGAGATGCTGCGTGTCATTGTAAACCTCACCTACAGGTATAATGAGATGCTGCGTGTCATTGTAAACCTCAGACCTACAGGTATAATGAGATGCTGCGTGTCATTGTAAACCTCAGACCTACAGGTATAATGAGATGCTGCGTGTCATTGTAAACCTCACCTACAGGTATAATGAGATGCTGCGTGTCATTGTAAACCTCAGACCTACAGGTATAATGAGATGCTGCGTGTCATTGTAAACCTCAGACCTACAGGTACATAACGTCTGGATGGATGATGTAATGTATGATGTAATGTAATGATGTGTAAATAATGTAGAGATACATTTAGTTGTCTCTCTTTTTTATTCCTTCTCGTCTTTCCTTTCCTCCACTACATCTGTCCGTCCGTTCACGGACAGGTCTGTGAGACAGTTTACAGTTTACAGTGTCGTCAATTATCAGACGCTCACGGACAGGTCTGTGAGACAGTTTACAGTTTACAGTGTCGTCAATTATCAGACGCTCTGAATCCAGAGCCATTTACAGTAAGCAAGAACAAAAAAGCATGTTAATTCATCACATACATGGACATTATCATCATGAATCATACGTAAGCTTTGAACGTAACAGTGGAATATCTATATAATGAAACTATGCGTATATACTATATACTGTAGTGCTATGTGTGCATTGAAACTATTGAAACTATGTGTATACACTATATAGTGCATTGTGTACATAACATTCTCTCTGTGTATACACTATATAGTGCATTGTGTACATAACATTATATCTATTTTAATTGTTGGGGGTCCTTGACATGAAAAAGGTTGAACGACTCATAAACGTGAAGGTTTTCAGAAAACTGTCAGGAATTTGAAGGCATTAAGTAGAATCGTCCTCAGGCCTAAATCGCTCTTAATCCAGAGCGATTTACATTAAGCAAGAACAAAAAAGCATGTGAATACATCACATATATAAAATGCATTTATCAAGAAACATGCATAAGCTAAGAACGTAACTAGAACATATCTATATAATGACACTATACATATAAACTATACATATATACTTGAAGTGCTATGACTACATACAATGCAATTATTGTGCTGTCTACATGCTACAGTATAAGTCTGTTTCAAATGCTATCTAAGTCTAAAAAGTGCTGTCTAAGGGGGTAGGGTAAGAGCTATGGGCCATGGTGGAGTCTGAAAAGGTGGGTTTTCAGACTACGGCGGAAGATCGGGAGTGATGCTGCAGTTCTGATTGCAACGGGAAGTGCATTCCACAGTTTTGGGGCGAGAAGGGAGAAGAGTTTGGGACGTGTGGAGCGTTGGCCCGGCGTTTTTAGTGAGGGTACTTCCAGCTTCCCTGCGTTGGCTGATCTGAGTGCGCGGGAGAGTTTGTAGGGTTCAATTATGCTTGCAAGATATGGGGGAGCCATACCTTTGGTTGCTTTAAATGCCAGCATCAGAGTTTTGTATTCTGTGCGGGCAGCGACTGGGAGCCATTGCAGGGAGCGGAGCAGGGGGGAGACATGTGAGAATTTTGGCTGGTTGAAGACCAAGCGAGCTGCTGCATTTTGGATCAGTTGGAGAGGCTTCAGTGCACATGCCAGGGTTAATACTCTATGCTCCTAACAGTGATGTCACGTTTCTAAAATAAAAAGCAGCATTTCATCCACATTCCAGTCATGACATCGGCTCCTCTTCTCTGATGTCAGATCTGTCTCTGAAAGGTTGGAAGTGACATGAATGAAGAAAGGCCCATCGCTCCCTGCTGTCACTGCTTACAATACCACCTGGAAAGGAACTAAGTACATTTACTTAAAGCAGGGGTTCTCAACCCGTGGGTCGCGACCCCTAAGGGGGTCGCCAAATTATTTTTGGGGGTCCCCAAATTATTTAAAAAAATACTTTTCTTTTTATTTATTTTTTGTAACTGAATGGCTGGAAAAAAATGAAGAGTTTACATATAGTACACATAGTACATGCATACACCTTCCCTAATGATTATATCTGGTTTCAGTATTTATTTATGATGTATTTTCTCTCATATTAAGGTTGATTTTCAGTTTGTATTGGGGGGGGGGGGGGGGGGTTCCTACTCAGTCTGTGTCTCATAGGAGGGCTGTGGGCAGTTCAGAAACCAGTCTGTGTCTCATAGGAGGGCTGTGGGCAGTTCAGAAACCAGTCTGTGTCTCATAGGAGGGCTGTGGGCAGTTCAGAAACCAGTCTGTGTCTCATAGGAGGGCTGTGGGCAGTTCAGAAACCAGTCTGTGTCTCATAGGAGGGCTGTGGGCAGTTCAGAAACCAGTCTGTGTCTCATAGGAGGGCTGTGGGCAGCTCAGAAACCAGTCTGTGTCTCATAGGAGGGCTGTGGGCAGTTCAGAAACCAGTCTGTGTCTCATAGGAGGACTGTGGGCAGTTCAGAAACCAGTCTGTGTCTCATAGGAGGACTGTGGGCAGTTCAGAAACCAGTCTGTGTCTCATAGGAGGACTGTGGGCAGTTCAGAAACCAGTCTGTGTCTCATAGGAGGACTGTGGGCAGTTCAGAAACCAGTCTGTGTCTCATAGGAGGACTGTGGGCAGTTCAGAAACCAGTCTGTGTCTCATAGGAGGGCTGTGGGCAGTTCAGAAACCAGTCTGTGTCTCATAGGAGGGCTGTGGGCAGTTCAGAAACCAGTCTGTGTCTCATAGGAGGGCTGTGGGCAGTTCAGAAACCAGTCTGTGTCTCATAGGAGGGCTGTGGGCAGTTCAGAAACCAGTCTGTGTCTCATAGGAGGGCTGTGGGCAGCTCAGAAACCAGTCTGTGTCTCATAGGAGGGCTGTGGGCAGTTCAGAAACCAGTCTGTGTCTCATAGGAGGACTGTGGGCAGTTCAGAAACCAGTCTGTGTCTCATAGGAGGACTGTGGGCAGTTCAGAAACCAGTCTGTGTCTCATAGGAGGACTGTGGGCAGTTCAGAAACCAGTCTGTGTCTCATAGGAGGGCTGTGGGCAGTTCAGAAACCAGTCTGTGTCTCATAGGAGGGCTGTGGGCAGTTCAGAAACCAGTATGTGTCTCATAGGAGGGCTGTGGGCAGTTCAGAAACCAGTCTGTGTCTCATAGGAGGGCTGTGGGCAGTTCAGAAACCAGTATGTGTCTCATAGGAGGGCTGTGGGCAGTTCAGAAACCAGTCTGTGTCTCATAGGAGGGCTGTGGGCAGTTCAGAAACCAGTATGTGTCTCATAGGAGGGCTGTGGGCAGTTCAGAAACCAGTATGTGTCTCATAGGAGGGCTGTGGGCAGTTCAGAAACCAGTCTGTCGGGGCTGTGGGCAGTTCAGAAACCAGTCTGTGTCTCATAGGAGGGCTGTGGGCAGTTCAGAAACCAGTCTGCCGGGGCTGTGGGCAGTTCAGAAACCAGTCTGTGTCTCATAGGAGGGCTGTGGGCAGTTCAGAAACAACTTGCTCGACAGAGTTCAGTTCTAGTTTGAGCACTGTAATTCAGGGTGTAATTCCCACCCCACCCCCCGGGGGTCCCTGCTGTGAGTTCAGGGTGTAATTCCCACCCCACCCCCCGGGGGTCATCAGGGTGCTTATTGTTCTCCTGATGAACAGCTTGAGAACACGGTGTGTTTCCTGTCTTTGTCTGAGCGTCAGATCAGTGACATGTTCCCGATGTTCCTTCTGCTAGTTCTGTTTTTTTTCCTTTTCTTTTTTTTGTGTGAATGAATTGAAAACCACAAAGGTCAATCATTTAGTCTCTGTGCAGAACTCACATTCTCCCGATTCTCTAAAAACACGGTGGTTATTCTGCCATTTGAGCCACGGACCACATTCTGATGACATTTAGCTTCTCAGACCCATTTGAGCCACGGACCACCATCTGATGACATTTAGCTTCTCAGACCCATTTGAGCCACGGACCACCATTTGATGACATTTAGCCTCTCAGACCCATCTGAGCCACGGACCACCATGTGATGACATTTAGCCTCTCAGACCCATCTGAGCCACGGACCACCATCTGATGACATTTAGCCTCTCAGACGCATTTGAGCCACGGACCACCATTTGATGACATTTAGCCTCTCAGACCCATTTGAGCCACGGACCACCATTTGATGACATTTAGCCTCTCAGACCCATTTGAGCCACGGACCACCATGTGATGACATTTAGCCTCTCAGACCCATCTGAGCCACGGACCACCATTTGATGACATTTAGCCTCTCAGACCCATTTGAGCCACGGACCACCATGTGATGACATTTAGCCTCTCAGACCCATCTGAGCCACGGACCACCATCTGATGACATTTAGCCTCTCAGCCCCATCTGAGCCACGGACCACCATCTGATGACATTTAGCCTCTCAGACCCATTTGAGCCACGGACCACATTCTGATGACATTTAGCCTCTCAGACCCATTTGAGCCACGGACCACCATTTGATGACATTTAGCCTCTTAGACCCATCTGAGCCACGGACCACCATTTGATGACATTTAGCCTCTCAGACCCATCTGAGCCACGGACCACCATTTGATGACATTTAGCCTCTCAGACCCATTTGAGCCACGGACCACGATTTGATGACATTTAGCCTCTTAGACCCATCTGAGCCACGGACCACCATCTGATGACATTTAGCCTCTCAGACCCATTTGAGCCACGGACCACCATGTGATGACATTTAGCCTCTCAGACCCATTTTAGTTTAGTAAAGAAATGTGTGAAGCATGTTTTTTTAAGGGAAAATCTATGAATATTCTCTGATATTATATTTGAACAAGTGTAGCGATGTGGAATGGAAAAGTAAATTAGCCTTCATTGCCAACTGTCTCCTGAGTGTGTGTGTGTGTGTGTGTGTGTGTGTGTGTGTGTGTGTGTGTGTGTGTGTGTGTGTGTGTGTGTGTGTGTGTGTGTGTGTGTGTGTGTGTGTGTGTGTGTGTGTGTGTGTGTGTGTGTGTGTGTGTGTGTGTGTGTGTGTGTGTGTGTGTGTGTGTGCGCGCGCGCGCGCGCATGCTGAAGTCAGGTAATAATTTAGGGAAAAAACAAAAGTCGAACTTTAGAGATACACGTTTTCTGCCCGACGACAGCAACGATAGCAGCCTGGTCACATGACTCTGTTCAGCCAATGGGAAATCTTTACTAGACCGCCTAATTATAATAGGCTACACTTTATCGCCCATACAGTGAGAAAAAATAAATAAACACACACAGTCAAAGATTCTAGAATGATTTCCGTTGGACAGAAGAAGGATTTCCGATGCCTGGCTGGATCAGAGGGTCAGATATGACCTTTACGGGGTCAGCAGTGACCTTTCAGAAGGTCTTCAAATGCTAATGCAGGAGTTGAAACACCCACAGCTGTGGGGGATGCTGGGTAATTAGCATAGCGCTGCATGGTGGCTATAGAGCGTCACAGTCCCGCCCCCTTTCATGACGACGCCAGGGCCAGTCCCGCCCCCTTTCATGACGACGCCAGGCCCAGTCCCGCCCCCTTTCATGACGACGCCAGTCCCAGGAAATAATTCCCAATGCATTTTTCCTCATAGACATTTCAAAAAGTATTTATTTAAAGACCTTTTAAGCGTCGTACGAAGCCAACTCGAATCATGACAACAAACACAATATTTTGGACCAAACAAATAATTACAAAGAAGAAAAACAACAAAAAAAGTGTTGTAACCTGCCGTTTTTTTTCTTCTTATTTCTAATTATTTGTTCGGCCCAAAACATTGTGTTTATTGTCATGATTTGTCACGACAAGAGTTGTCTTTGTCCGCGGCGTAAACGTCTTTAAATAAATACTTTCTGAAAAGTCTATGAGGGAAAATGAACGTGGATTTCTTTTCCGGGTCTCTCGAGGGGGCGGGGCTGCGACGCTCTACAGTAGCAGAGGTTCCCAAACCTTTTCATGTCAAGGACCCCCGAATGGACATCCATTAGCCTCGCGGACCCCCCATTTGGCTCTAGCAGTGATTCTCAACCCGGACCCCCCAGTTTGACATGCATTAGTCTATACGAGCCCCCCATTTAATGGCATTTCTATCTCTGGGACCCCCAATTTATATTGTAAAATCAACGTTAATTTAACTCTCAGAGTTATATACCCGTGAGGGTCCATTTAGTTCCATTTGTACACTCTCAGAGTTACAGACCCATAAGGGTCCATTTGGTTCCATTTGTACACTCTCAGAGTTACAGACCCATAAGGGTCCATTTAGTTCCATTTGTACACTCTCAGAGTTTCAGACCCATAAGGGTCCATATTGGTTCCATTTCTACTCTCAGAGTTACAGACCCATAAGGGTCCATTTGGTTCCATTTGTACTCTTAGAGTTACAGACCCGTGAGGGTCCATTTGGTTCCTAACTATCTTTTATCTGGGGACCCCCTGGAACTCCCTCAAGGACCCCTGGGGGTCCCTGGACCCCACTTTGGGAGCCACTGCTATATAGGGCTGAGGGTCTACAGTAGGGCTGGTACCATTACAACCTTTAATAATTAGCATAGTGCTGGTGGCTATCCATATATGGCCAGACCTCATCAAACCCTGTACACTGAAGACACTGCCCCTGCTTAGATCTCCATATATGGCCAGACCTCATCAAACCCTGTACACTGAAGACACTGCCCCTGCTTAGATCTCCATATATGGAGCTGACCTGTTCTGACATTATGTTGATCTGACCCCCTTTCCTCTTACTTTAATGTCTTTAGTTGTTTTAAAAACGCCATCTTGTCGTGCGTGCGTGCGTGTGTGCGTGCGTGCGTGCGTGCGTGTGCGTATCTCATCATGTCAGAACGGTAGGGGGTCTCCGAGGTTTCTAAAGGTTGTGAACCACATCTGCCACTTCTATTAAATTGATACATTATGTATAGTTTATTAGTTTCTGAGAATTCCATTCAAAAATGTATCAGAACCTTTTCATATCAAGGCCCATTAGTAACACAATCATTGGGTGTCTGAGCCACGGACCACATTCTGATGACATTTAGCCTCTCAGACCCATCTGAGCCACGGACCACATTCTGATGACATTTAGCCTCTCAGACCCATCTGAGCCACGGACCACCATTTGATGAGGGAGGGGGGGGGGGTCTCCACTGAGAGCTGACCTTTCACTGCAGTCTGCTGAACGAACGCATGTCTCACTTCACCCATTACAATTTACAATTTACAATTTAGGCATTTAGCAGACGCTCTTAATCCAGAGCGATTTACATTAGGCAGGAACAAAAGTATGGGAATACATCACATATATAAAATGCATTTATCAAGAAACATGCGTAAGCTAAGAACGTAACTAGAACATATCTATATAATGACACTATACATATTAACTATACATATATACTATACTATGCTATACATATGTAGGCTACTATGATGTGCTATGACTATATACAATGCAATAATTGTGCTGTCTACATGACATGCTATAAGTCTGTTTCAAATGCTATCTAAGTCTAAAAAGTGCTATGTAAGGGGGTAGGATAAGTGCTATGGGCCATGATGGAGTCTGAAAAGGTGGGTCTTCAGACTACGGCGGAAGATTGGGAGTGATGCCGCAGTTCTGACTGCAACGGGGAGTGCATTCCACAGTTTTGGGGCCAGAAGGGAGAAGAGTTTGGGACGTGTGGAGTGTTGGCCCGGCGTTTTTAGTGAGGGTACTTCCAGCTTTCCTGCGTTGGCTGATCTGAGTGCGCGGGAGGGTTTGTAGGGTTCAATCATGCTTGCACCATCGGATGACATTTAGCCTCTCAGACCCATTTGAGCCACGGAACCACCATTTGATGACATTTAGCCTCTCAGACCCATCTGAGCCACGGAACCACCATTTGATGACATTTAGCCTCTCAGACCCATTTGAGCCATGGAACCACCATTTGATGACATTTAGCCTCTCAGACCCATCTGAGCCACGGAACCACCATTTGATGACATTTAGCCTCTCAGACCCAAAACTTAACCAAAACTAAAATATTTTGTTGTCGTTGGACAAGATCTCATGTCCACAATTCCATGCTGTATTGATGTCGATACCATTAGGAGAGATAACAGGCAAACGTTGAATTGTGTAGACATAACAATAATGTCACTAAGTTAAAGTTAATTCCCAGCCCTAATGATGTATATAAATCCATATATTCTGTATTTTAATTGATATATTCCACAGCGCGTCACTTTCTGTTGCAGCCAGGGGTCAAATTAAGGGGGGGAGGGGGTCAGGGGGGGGGGGGGCCGTGACATTTGTCTAACTACACAGGGATCAGAAAGTCGCCTGGCGGGTTGCCGGGCGGATAATTAGTCTCGGTGGGGGGACAGTCCACGCTGTCTCTTTGATGTCTTCACTGAGAGGGAGGGGGGGGGTCTTCACCGAGAGGGAGGGGGGGGGGGTCTCCACTGAGAGGGAGGGGGGGGGGGGTCTCCACTGAGAGGGAGGGGGGGGGGTCTCCACTGAGAGGGGGGGGGGGGGGTCTCCACTGAGAGGGAGGGGGGGGGGGTCTCCACTGAGAGCTGACCTTTCACTGCAGTCTGCTGAACGAACGCATGTCTCACTTCACCCATTACAATTTACAATTTACAATTTAGGCATTTAGCAGACGCTCTTAATCCAGAGCGACTTACATTAGGCAGGAACAAAAGTATGGGAATACATCACATATATAAAATGCATTTATCAAGAAACATGCGTAAGCTAAGAACGTAACTAGAACATATCTATATAATGACACTATACATATTAACTATACATATATACTATACTATGCTATACATATGTAGGCTACTATGATGTGCTATGACTATATACAATGCAATAATTGTGCTGTCTACATGACATGCTATAAGTCTGTTTCAAATGCTATCTAAGTCTAAAAAGTGCTATCTAAGGGGGTAGGATAAGTGCTATGGGCCATGATCGAGTCTGAAAAGGTGGGTCTTCAGACTACGGCGGAAGATTGGGAGTGATGCCGCAGTTCTGACTGCAACGGGGAGTGCATTCCACAGTTTTGGGGCCAGAAGGGAGAAGAGTTTGGGACGTGTGGAGTGTTGGCCCGGCGTTTTTAGTGAGGGTACTTCCAGCTTTCCTGCGTTGGCTGATCTGAGTGCGCGGGAGGGTTTGTAGGGTTCAATCATGCTTGCAAGATATGGGGGAGCCATACCTTTGGTTGCTTTGAATGCCAGCATCAGAGTTTTGTATTCTGTGCGGGCAGCGACTGGGAGCCAGTGCAGGGAGCGGAGCAGGGGGGAGACATGTGAGAATTTTGGCTGGTTGAAGACCAGACGAGCTGCGGCATTTTGGATCATTTGGAGAGGCTTAAGTGCACATGCCGGTAGGCCAGTAAGGAGCGAATTACAATAGTCAAGTTTTGACAAGACTGTTGTCTGGATTAAGAGCTGGGCTGATTCCTGGGTGAGGAACGGTCTAATTCGTCGTATGTTATAGAGTGTGAACCTACAGGATCGAGTGACAGCTGTGATGTGAGTTTTAAACGAGAGCTGACTGTCCAGGACAACACCAAGGTTCCTGGGACAGACGTTACCAGGGCGTTGTCTACGGAAATAGTTAGCTCCCGCATAGGGCAGGACTTAGCTGGGAAGAAGAGAAGCTCAGTCTTGTCTGGGTTCAGCTTGAGGTGGTTGGAGGACATCCACTGTGAGATGTCAGCCAGGCATGCAGTGATGCGCTCTTCCACCTGAGTGGCAGAGGGGGGGAAGGATAGAAACAGTTGTGTGTCATCGGCATAGCAGTGATAGGATATATTGTGAGCAGAGATGATAGTGCCAAGGGATTTAGTGTATAGTGAGAAAACTGAGGACCATTTAGAACTGAGGACGATTCTACTAAATGTTCTTCTATTAAAATCTAAATGATGACAGTTTTCTGTTTCTATACCAGTGGTGGATGATGGACGGAGCCCTGATGCACACCGCAGTCACAAGAAAGGCTTTCTTTATATTTATAATCTGAACGTTTGGATCTATTTGATAAAAAAAAACGCTGTCAGATTTCTCAATAAAGAACGAAGAACTTTATATCAATGGTTCTCAAAACATTTTCATGTCAAGGACCCCCAAAAATATACCCCCCCCCCCCCCCCCCGCCGGACCCCCATCTGAAAAAACATGTTGTTCAAGGACCCCCAAAAATATATACCGCCGGACCCCCGTCTGAAGAAATATGATGTTCAAGGACCCCCAAAAATACCGCCATACCCCCATCTGAAAAAATATGTTGTTCAAGGACCCCCAAAAATATATACCGCCGGACCCCCGTCTGAAGAAATATGTTGTTCAAGGACCCCCAAAAATATATACCGCCGGACCCCCGTCTGAAGAAATATGTTGTTCAAGGACCCCCAAAAATACCGCCGTACCCCCATCTGAAAAAATATGTTGTTCAAGGACCCCCAAAAATATATACCGCCGGACCCCCATCTGAAAAAATATGTTGTTCAAGGACCCCCACAAATATACCGCCGGACCCCCATCTGAAAAAATATGTTGTTCAAGGGACCCCCCCCCCCCCCCAGAAGCAAAGATTTGAGTTGAAATCGTTCGCTCTGAAATAATATATATTCGAGTACTGTACAGTACTCGATACTGTACAGTATCGAGTACAGTACTGCTGAGGCAAACCTTTGTCCACATGTCGACACTGAAGGACTCCTTTCATTGTGAAAGAACACAATAATGCTATGAAATAAACAACCTTGAACTGTGTGCATGTGTGTGCACGCATGCATGCGGACATGCGTGTATTTGTAGGCTCATTCCGATACCAACATTTTATATTATGTTCATATTGAACTCGTTGCTAAATGTTTTAAAATGTCATTGTAGTTCTGGTGAAATTAATTAATTCACTTTTTCATGTCAAGGACCCCCAACATTATCTGTATTTGGCCGTGGACCCCCATCTAAAAATATGTTGTTCCAGGGACCCCCCCAGAAGAAAAGATATGAGTTAAAAACGTTCGCTCTGAAAGAATATAATATTAATAATAATAATAATGAATTGCATTTTTATGGCACTTTTCTATGCACTGTGTGTGCATAGTATGTGCCTACTCAAAGCGCTTTACAATGGTTCATTCATTCATACATACATATTCAAAGATTTGCGCCACATTTTCACGATAAAAAAAAAAAAGGCAGATCTACAAGCTCGTATGAGCTTTGTGGTCCAAAAATAAACAAGCTGTCTCTGCGTTATTGTCAGGGAGGTGTCTCTGTATCGTTATATTGTCAAGGAGGTGTCTCTGTATCATTATATTGTCAGGGAGGTGTCTCTGTATCGTTATATGAATGAATGAATGAATGAATGAATGAATGAATGAATGAATGAAATATTTATTTGCGTGTCATGCCACTTTGGCTCATCCCATATGGGATTATATGACACATTTTACAGATTACATTGGATACAACTGACACTACAGTCCTTCCTGTTCATACATATTTGTATATTATTAAAAAAACAAAACAAAACAAAACAAAACAAAACGAAAATAAACAAAACGAAAATAAACATAAGGCCATTTTACATGTAAATGGCCCTCCTCCTCATTGACCAGGCCTTTTCAAGGAATGAGGCAAATGAAAAGGTGTACTTTTGAAACAGGCGCCTCAGTCTCTCGAAGTCCTCCAACCATACAAATTCATGGTATGGGTCTATCTTAATAAAAAGTCTTTCCCTAATAGAGTTGTAGAAAGGACAATAAAAAACAAAATGCATTTCATTTTCGATTTCATTTAGATCACACAGACTACATAGTCTATCCTCCTCCACCGTACCTACATATCTACCTGTCTCAATATGCAGACCAAGTATGCCAGCTCTAATTTGGGCACACAAGGATCGTTTCTTTTTTGACAGATTATACTGTACATAGTTTTCTGTCTCGTAGACATGTTTGATCTCACAGTATGTGCGGAGCTTTGGTTTACACCATATGTCCAGTGCCCATCTATCCTTTACATTTTGAAAAATAATTTATTTTATTACCTTAACCTCTATTTGTTGTTTATTATAATAATGGTCTTCATAACCCGCTCTCGTAAGAATGTCGTACATGTCCGTAGCCCAAGTGCCCTTGATCAAGATATCCCACTCAAGAATCCTTCTTACAATTCTGTTAGAGTTCAACTCCAGTATTCTGTTCCACAGACGTACCATGTGTACACTCCACCGTACCTCATTGGGTTCCCATCCCGTATCTCCTTGGATGGCCAGGGTTGGCGTGAATTTGTGTACCCCCAGGAAATATCGCATTGCTCTATTATGCACGGTCTCACTTTTGGGGTATTGTTTGAATCCCCACACTCCTGCTACATAATCCAGCACTGGACATACACAAGCCTGGTATAGTTTGGAGTAGGTAGAGAAACCAATATCCCTCAGGTTCTTGGTTTTAGCTATGACCCCCCCTAGTGCTCTATTTGCTGATTCCATCAATACAGTTGTTCCTTTTATGAAATGCATATGCTCATCTAAATAAAAGCCCAAGTATTTATAGCATTGTGTATAATTTAACTTTGAGGCTCCAAAATGGAATTGAAAGTCACTAGTGTGCATGGCTGGAGCTTTAAAATGCATGATTTCAGTTTTTTTTTCATTCATCAAAAGTCTCCATTTTATACACCAGTTGCTTGCACATGTCAGCATTCTTTGTAGGTCAGATTCTGTCTCTGCTATTAAAATAATATCATCTGCATACAATAGAATGCTGACCTGTTCGCTTCCACATTTGACACCACAATTAAGTGGTTTGATTTGATTGGCCAAATCATTAATAAATACAGCAAACATTGCCAGGGAGGTGTCTCTGTATCGTTATATTGTCAGGGAGGTGTCTCTGTATCGTTATATTGTCAAGGAGGTGTCTCTGTATCGTTATATTGTCGGGGAGGTGTCTCTGTGTCGTTATATTGTCAGGGAGGTTTCTCTGTATCGTTATATTGTCAGGGAGGTGTCTCTGTATCGTTATATTGTCAGGGAGGTGTCTCTGTATCGTTATATTGTCAGGGAGGCGTCTCTGTATCGTTATATTGTCAGGGAGGCGTCTCTGTATCGTTATATTGTCAGGGAGGCGTCTCTGTATCGTTATATTGTCAGGGAGGTGTCTCTGTATCGTTATATTGTCAGGGAGGTGTCTCTGTATCGTTATATTGTCAGGGAGGTGTCTCTGTATCGTTATATTGTCAAGGAGGTGTCTCTGTATCGTTATATTATCAGGGAGGTGTCTCTGTGTCGTTATATTGTCAGGGAGGTGTCTCTGTATCGTTATATTGTCAGGGAGGTGTCTCTGTATCGTTATATTGTCAAGGAGGTGTCTTTGTATCGTTATATTGTCAGGGAGGTGTCTCTGTATCGTTATATTGTCAGGGAGGTGTCTCTGTGTCGTTATATTGTCGGGGAGGTGTATCTGTGTCGTTATATTGTCGGGGAGGTGTCTCTGTGTCGTTATATTGTCGGGGAGGTGTCTCTGTGTCGTTATATTGTCGGGGAGGTGTCTCTGTATCGTTATATTGTCGGGGAGGTGTCTCTGTATCGTTATATTGTCGGGGAGGTGTCTCTGTATCGTTATATTGTCAGGGAGGTGTCTCTGTATCGTTATATTGTCAGGGAGGTGTCTCTGTATCGTTATATTGTCGGGGAGGTGTCTCTGTATCGTTATATTGTCGGGGAGGTGTCTCTGTGTCGTTATATTGTCGGGGAGGTGTCTCTGTGTCGTTATATTGTCATGGAGGTGTCTCTGTATCGTTATATTGTCAGGGAGGTGTCTCTGTATCGTTATATTGTCAGGGAGGTGTCTCTGTATCGTTATATTGTCAGGGAGGTGTCTCTGTATCGTTATATTGTCAGGGAGGTGTCTCTGTATCGTTATATTGTCGGGGAGGTGTCTCTGTATCGTTATATTGTCGGGGAGGTGTCTCTGTGTCGTTATATTGTCGGGGAGGTGTCTCTGTATCGTTATATTGTCGGGGAGGTGTCTCTGTATCGTTATATTGTCAGGGAGGTGTCTCTGTATCGTTATATTGTCAGGGAGGTGTCTCTGTATCGTTATATTGTCGGGGAGGTGTCTCTGTATCGTTATATTGTCGGGGAGGTGTCTCTGTATCGTTATATTGTCGGGGAGGTGTATCTGTGTCGTTATATTGTCGGGGAGGTGTCTCTGTATCGTTATATTGTCGGGGAGGTGTCTCTGTATCGTTATATTGTCAGGGAGGTGTCTCTGTATCGTTATATTGTCAGGGAGGTGTCTCTGTATCGTTATATTGTCAGGGAGGTGTCTCTGGATCGTTATATTGTCAGGGAGGTGTCTCTGTATCGTTATATTGTCAGGGAGGTGTCTCTGTATCGTTATATTGTCAGGGAGGTGTCTCTGTATCATTATATTGTCAGGGAGGTGTCTCTGTGTCGTTATATTGTCATGGAGGTGTCTCTGTATCGTTATATTGTCAGGGAGGTGTCTCTGTATCGTTATATTGTCAGGTAGGTGTCTCTGTGTCGTTATATTGTCGGGGAGGTGTATCTGTGTCGTTATATTGTCGGGGAGGTGTCTCTGTATCGTTATATTGTCGGGGAGGTGTCTCTGTATCGTTATATTGTCAGGGAGGTATCTCTGTATCGTTATATTGTCAGGGAGGTGTCTCTGTATCGTTATATTGTCAGGGAGGTGTCTCTGGATCGTTATATTGTCAGGGAGGTGTCTCTGTGTCGTTATATTGTCAGGGAGGTGTCTCTGTATCGTTATATTGTCAGGGAGGTGTCTCTGTATCGTTATATTGTCAGGGAGGTGTCTCTGTATCGTTATATTGTCAGGGAGGTGTCTCTGTATCGTTTACAACAGTCAGTCACTCATATGATGTCTGTCTATATGATGTCAGCAGTAACAATAGTGTTTGCTCTCAGTTAGTTGATTCTTCATATCCATATGAGTGAAGCGGCCGGGATGACATGTTTATTTTTCAAACACAGTTCTTATATGAGGCGATCTAAGATCCCCCCTATGGGGATTACAATGCAAATAAAAAGTACATGAACCCGTGGACGTAGCGCCCTCTAGTGGACCGATATTGACGTTGTTCGGTGCTCAGTCTATACTGTAACACAATGCTTAAAACACCAAAAGTTGTTAAGTACAAGAGACAACGTTGTCATTATTGTATTGTTGTTATAACATCCGTGTTAAAAACCCAATCAAGTAGGAGTTAAGGCCCTATGAATGAGCCTTTAGTGTGTAAGGTCTCTAGGGGAGGGGGGGGGGGGACACTGACAGTGGTGGAGAGTACCCTGGGGACCCCCTGGAACCCCCTCCCCATCCCCAGCCTCTCCAAGGACCCCTGGGGGTCCTTGAGACCGCCACAGGGATGTTGAGGGCGGGGCATAGCTGACTGGTTAGAGAGTTGCACGCACGCACGCACACACGCACGCACGCACGCACGCACGCACGCACGCACACACACAGGTACAGTTTTGACGTGGGTTTTGACATAATCATTTTGGAAATATTCAAATGTTCCTATTGGCCGATTGTGAGAAGAACCAATCAGGAGTGCCTCTTGTCCAATAAGACACTGCCTGTCTGATTGGACAGCCATCAGCTGGGTGGAGCTGAACAGCAGTGGTTCCCAACAGGACCCCCATTTATATTTATATTGTAAAATCAATGCTAATTTAACCCATTTAGACCTGAGGACGATTCTACAAATGACTTCTAAATCCTGACAGTTTTCTTTTATGGAAAAACCCTGTGTTTCTACAGCATGTCAGTCGTTCTCAAACATTTTCATGTCAAGGACCCCCAAAAATATCTGTATTTGGCCGCCGACCCCCATCTGAAAATATGTTGTTCCAGAGACCCCCATCTGAAAATATGTTGTTCCAGAGACCCCCCAGAGACCCCCCAGAGACTCCCCAGAAGATTAAATATGTTGTTCCAGAGACCCCCCAGAGACCCCCCAGAGACTCCCCAGAAGATTAAATATGTTGTTCCAGAGACTCCCCAGAAGATTTGAGTTAAAAACGTTGGCTCTGAAAGAATGTATATTAAAACATTTGGGCCACATTTTCACGATTTTTCAAAAATAGCAGATCTACAAGCTCATAGCGCGGCACTCGGTGCCGCGCTATGAGCTTGTAGATCTGCTATTTTTCAACAGCTAAAGTACAACATAATGCTTAAAACACAAATGGGTTCCCGCCCAGAATGGGTTAACTCTGAGAGCGTACACATGGAACCAAATGGACCCGTGGAGGGTCCATTTGTACGCTCTAGTTTCAGACCCGTAAGGGTCCATTTGGTTCCATGTGTTACACTCTCAGATTCACAGACCCGTAAGGGTCCATTTGGTTCCATGTGTTACACTCTCAGAGTCACAGACCTGTAAGGGTCCATTTGGTTCCATGTGTTACACTCTCAGAGTCACAGACCCATAAGGGTCCATTTGGTTCCACGTGTTACACTCTCAGAGTCACAGACCCGTAAGGGTCCATTTGGTTCCATGTGTTACACTCTCAGAGTCACAGACCCGTAAGGGTCCATTTGGTTCCATGTGTTACACTCTCAGAGTCACAGACCCGTAAGGGTCCATTTGGTTCCATGTGTTACACTCTCAGAGTCACAGACCCGTAAGGGTCCATTTGGTTCCATGTGTTACACTCTCAGAGTCACAGACCCGTAAGGGTCCATTTGGTTCCATGTGTTACACTCTCAGAGTCACAGACCCGTAAGGGTCCATTTGGTTCCATGTGTTACACTCTCAGAGTCACAGACCCGTAAGGGTCCATTTGGTTCCATGTGTTACACTCTCAGAGTCACAGACCCGTAAGGGTCCATTTGGTTCCATGTGTTACACTCTCAGAGTCACAGACCCATAAGGGTCCATTTGGTTCCATGTGTTACACTCTCAGAGTTACAGACCCATAAGGGTCCATTTGGTTCCATGTGTTACACTCTCAGAGTCACAGACCCATAAGGGTCCATTTGGTTCCATGTGTTACACTCTCAGAGTCACAGACCCATAAGGGTCCATTTGGTTCCATGTGTTACACTCTCAGAGTTACAGACCCATAAGGGTCCATTTGGTTCCACGTGTTACACTCTGAGTCACAGACCCGTAAGGGTCCATTTGGTTCCATGTGTTACACTCTCAGAGTTACAGACCCATAAGGGTCCATTTGGTTCCATGTGTTACACTCTCAGAGTTACAGACCCATAAGGGTCCATTTGGTTCCATGTGTTACACTCTCAGAGTTACAGACCCGTAAGGGTCCATTTGGTTCCACGTGTTACACTCTCAGAGTCACAGACCCATAAGGGTCCATTTGGTTCCATGTGTTACACTCTCAGAGTTACAGACCCATAAGGGTCCATTTGGTTCCATGTGTTACACTCTCAGAGTTACAGACCCATAAGGGTCCATTTGGTTCCATGTGTTACACTCTCAGAGTCACAGACCTGTAAGGGTCCATTTGGTTCCATGTGTTACACTCTCAGAGTTACAGACCCATAAGGGTCCATTTGGTTCCATTTGTACACTCTCAGAGTCACAGACCTGTAAGGGTCCATTTGGTTCCATGTGTTACACTCTCAGAGTTACAGACCCATAAGGGTCCATTTGGTTCCACGTGTTACACTCTGAGTCACAGACCCGTAAGGGTCCATTTGGTTCCACGTGTTACACTCTCAGAGTCACAGACCCATAAGGGTCCATTTGGTTCCATGTGTTACACTCTCAGAGTTACAGACCCATAAGGGTCCATTTGGTTCCATGTGTTACACTCTCAGAGTTACAGACCCATAAGGGTCCATTTGGTTCCATGTGTTACACTCTCAGAGTTACAGACCCATAAGGGTCCATTTGGTTCCATGTGTTACACTCTCAGAGTCACAGACCCATAAGGGTCCATTTGGTTCCATGTGTTACACTCTCAGAGTCACAGACCCGTAAGGGTCCATTTGGTTCCACGTGTTACACTCTCAGAGTCACAGACCCATAAGGGTCCATTTGGTTCCATGTGTTACACTCTGAGAGTCACAGACCCATAAGGGTCCATTTGGTTCCATGTGTTACACTCTCAGAGTTACAGACCCATAAGGGTCCATTTGGTTCCATTTGTACACTCTCAGAGTCACAGACCTGTAAGGGTCCATTTGGTTCCATGTGTTACACTCTCAGAGTTACAGACCCATAAGGGTCCATTTGGTTCCACGTGTTACACTCTGAGTCACAGACCCGTAAGGGTCCATTTGGTTCCACGTGTTACACTCTCAGAGTCACAGACCCATAAGGGTCCATTTGGTTCCATGTGTTACACTCTCAGAGTTACAGACCCATAAGGGTCCATTTGGTTCCATGTGTTACACTCTCAGAGTCACAGACCTGTAAGGGTCCATTTGGTTCCATGTGTTACACTCTCAGAGTTACAGACCCATAAGGGTCCATTTGGTTCCATTTGTACACTCTCAGAGTCACAGACCTGTAAGGGTCCATTTGGTTCCATGTGTTACACTCTCAGAGTTACAGACCCATAAGGGTCCATTTGGTTCCACGTGTTACACTCTGAGTCACAGACCCGTAAGGGTCCATTTGGTTCCACGTGTTACACTCTCAGAGTCACAGACCCATAAGGGTCCATTTGGTTCCATGTGTTACACTCTCAGAGTTACAGACCCATAAGGGTCCATTTGGTTCCATGTGTTACACTCTCAGAGTTACAGACCCATAAGGGTCCATTTGGTTCCATGTGTTACACTCTCAGAGTCACAGACCCATAAGGGTCCATTTGGTTCCATGTGTTACACTCTCAGAGTTACATCCATAAGGGTCCATTTGGTTCCATTTGTACACTCTCAGAGTTACAGACCCGTAAGGGTCCATTTGGTTCCATTTGTACACTCTCAGAGTTACAGACCCATAAGGGTCCATTTGGTTCCATTTGTACACTCTCAGAGTTACAGACCCGTAAGGGTCCATTTGGTTCCATTTGTACACTCTCAGAGTCACAGACCCGTAAGGGTCCATTTGGTTCCATTTGTACACTCTCAGAGTTACAGACCCATAAGGGTCCAATTGTACACTCAGAGTCACAGACCCATAAGGGTCCATTTGTACACTCTCAGAGTTACAGACCCATAAGGGTCCATTTGGTTCCATTTGTACACTCTCAGAGTTACAGACCCATAAGGGTCCATTTGGTTCCAAACTATCATTTAGCTGGGGACCCCCTGGAACTCCCTCAAGGACCCCTGGGGGTCCCCGGACCCCACTTTGGGAACCACTGCTGATACCGCATGCCAGGGATGGGCCGCGTTGGACCATGAAAACAATATATACCTTGGCTATTCAAAAATAGCAGATGTATACAAGTTCATATGCTGTAGCTTATAGATCTGCTATTTTTGAAAAATAAATCTTAAAAAATGTCTGTGAACACCATATATACGTTACGTTACCCTAACCCTAACCCTAACACCATACATACGTTACGTTGTCTGTGAACACCATATATACGTTACGTTACCCTAACCCTAACCCTAACACCATACATACGTTACGTTGTCTGTGAACACCATACATACGTTACGTTGTCTGTGAACACCATACATACGTTACGTTACTGTGAACACCATACATACGTTACGTTACTGTGAACACCATACATACGTTACGTTGTCTGTGAACACCATACATACGTTACGTTGTCTGTGAACACCATACATACGTTACGTTACTGTGAACACCATACATACGTTACGTTACTGTGAACACCATACATACGTTACGTTACTGTGAACACCATACATACGTTACGTTACTGTGAACACCATACATACGTTACGTTGTCTGTGAACACCATACATACGTTACGTTACTGTGAACACCATACATACGTTACGTTGTCTGTGAACACCATACATACGTTACGTTACTGTGAACACCATACATACGTTACGTTGTCTGTGAACACCATACATACGTTACGTTACTGTGAACACCATACATACGTTACGTTACTGTGAACACCATACATACGTTACGTTACTGTGAACACCATACATACGTTACGTTACTGTGAACACCATACATACGTTACGTTACTGTGAACACCATACATACGTTACGTTACTGTGAACACCATACATACGTTACGTTACTGTGAACACCATACATACGTTACGTTACTGTGAACACCATACATACGTTACGTTACTGTGAACACCATACATACGTTACGTTACTGTGAACACCATACATACGTTACGTTACTGTGAACACCATACATACGTTACGTTACTGTGAACACCATACATACGTTACGTTACTGTGAACACCATACATACGTTACGTTTAAAGATGGAGTGTCTGTGAACACCATACATACGTTACGTTTAAAGATGGAGTGCTGTGATTTTTTTCCAGCCACCCGTCGAAGAAAACTCATTTCGGGGCTGCTTGTATTCACAACCTGGTCATGACCCACACTTCATGACCATAGGTGAGAGTAGGAACACTTCATGACCATAGGGGAGAGTAGGAACACTTCATGACCATAGGGGAGAGTAGGAACACTTCATGACCATAGGGGAGAGTAGGAACACTTCATGACCATAGGGGAGAGTAGGAACACTTCATGACCATAGGGTGAGAGTAGGAACACTTCATGACCATAGGTGAGAGTAGGAACACTTCATGACCATAGGGTGAGAGTAGGAACACTTCATGACCATAGGGGAGAGTAGGAACACTTCATGACCATAGGGGAGAGTAGGAACACTTCATGACCATAGGGTGAGAGTAGGAACACTTCATGACCATAGGTGAGAGTAGGAACACTTCATGACCATAGGGGAGAGTAGGAACACTTCATGACCATAGGGGAGAGTAGGAACACTACATGACCATAGGTGAGAGTAGGAACACTACATGACCACAGGTGAGAGTAGGAACACTACATGACCATAGGTGAGAGTAGGAACACTTCATGACCACAGGTGAGAGTAGGAACACTTCATGACCATAGGTGAGAGTAGGAACACTTCATGACCATAGGTGAGAGTAGGAACACTTCATGACCATAGGTGAGAGTAGGAACACTTCATGACCATAGGTGAGAGTAGGAACACTTCATGACCATAGGTGAGAGTAGGAACACTTCATGACCATAGGTGAGAGTAGGAACACTTCATGACCATAGGGTGAGAGTAGGAACACTTCATGACCATAGGTGAGAGTAGGAACACTACATGACCATAGGGTGAGAGTAGGAACACTTCATGACCATAGGGTGAGAGTAGGAACACTTCATGACCATAGGGTGAGAGTAGGAACACTTCATGACCATAGGTGAGAGTAGGAACACTTCATGACCATAGGTGAGAGTAGGAACACTACATGACCATAGGTGAGAGTAGGAACACTTCATGACCATAGGGTGAGAGTAGGAACACTTCATGACCATAGGTGAGAGTAGGAACACTTCATGACCATAGGTGAGAGTAGGAACACTTCATGACCATAGGTGAGAGTAGGAACACTTCATGACCATAGGTGAGAGTAGGAACACTTCATGGCCATAGGGGAGAGTAGGAACACTTCATGACCATAGGGTGAGAGTAGGAACACTTCATGACCATAGGTGAGAGTAGGAACACTTCATGACCATAGGTGAGAGTAGGAACACTACATGACCATAGGTGAGAGTAGGAACACTTCATGACCATAGGTGAGAGTAGGAACACTTCATGACCATAGGTGAGAGTAGGAACACTTCATGACCATAGGTGAGAGTAGGAACACTTCATGACCATAGGGGAGAGTAGGAACACTTCATGACCATAGGTGAGAGTAGGAACACTTCATGACCATAGGTGAGAGTAGGAACACTTCATGACCATAGGTGAGAGTAGGAACACTTCATGACCATAGGGGAGAGTAGGAACACTTCATGACCATAGGTGAGAGTAGGAACCCTTCATGACCATAGGTGAGAGTAGGAACACTTCATGACCATAGGTGAGAGTAGGAACACTTCATGACCATAGGGTGAGAGTAGGAACACTTCATGACCATAGGTGAGAGTAGGAACACTTCATGACCATAGGGGAGAGTAGGAACACTTCATGACCATAGGTGAGAGTAGGAACCCTTCATGACCATAGGTGAGAGTAGGAACACTTCATGACCATAGGTGAGAGTAGGAACACTACATGACCATAGGTGAGAGTAGGAACACTTCATGACCATAGGTGAGAGTAGGAACACTTCATGACCATAGGTGAGAGTAGGAACACTTCATGACCATAGGGTGAGAGTAGTAACACTTCATGACCATAGGGGAGAGTAGGAACACTTCATGACCATAGGTGAGAGTAGGAACACTTCATGACCATAGGGTGAGAGTAGGAACACTTCATGACCATAGGTGAGAGTAGGAACACTTCATGACCATAGGTGAGAGTAGGAACGAAGATTGCTCGGTAGACAGAGAGCTTTGCCTTCTGGCTCAACTCTCTTTTCGTGCGGTTCAGCAAAAATGAAAAATGAAAATGTTTGAGCACCAAAAAATAAAATGGGCCTCAGGTCTTAATGGGTTGCTACAGTTGGTGTGACAGCGTGGAGGCTGACAGGCTGGTGTCAGACAGACAGGATAATGGCTCCGCCGACCCACGGTGTCACACGGGGTCTGACGTCCTATAATAATAGGTTTGTCTTCACCCCAGACTCCACTGTTTAAGTGTCTGGGATGGAAGAAACAGTCACCAGACACAGTGTTACAATGGGCTGATCAACATGAATGTCAAAATGTCTAAATATTGAATCCAGCAATTCAAACTAAAAAAGGTCTGGGGTTGAAAAACACACAAAAGCCAGAGTGGAAAGTTTTGAAAAAGTGTCTAAAAGTGTAATACCACTTTAACTTTAATCATTATTCAACTGTCATCCATAGATAGATATCAAGCGATACTTTTTTCCTCCCCGTCAACTAGTTGTCATGGTAACAACATCATAGATCATCATTTGATTGAGGGACTGCCATTGGATTTTTTTTGAATTTTCGTTTTTTCATGTGAAGGCAGGGAATCATAGCTTCGAATACGGATGTGTATATTACAGGAAACTCCAAAAAACTCTGGTAAACTCCCGAATTGTACCATCACACCTGTATATTACCGTATATTAACTGTATATGTATATATTGGTGTGTTGGTTATCTGCAGTCTACCAAGCTGTAGATTCTATGTTGGTTATCTGCAGTCTACCAAGCTGTAGATTCTATGTTGGTTATCTGCAGTCTACCAAGCTGTAGATTCTATGTTGGTTATCTGCAGTCTACCAAGCTGTAGATTCTATGTTGGTTATCTGCAGTCTACCAAGCTGTAGATTCTATGTTGGTTATCTGCAGTCTACCAAGCTGTAGATTCTATGTTGGTGTGTTGGTTATCTGCAGTCTACCAAGCTGTAGATTCTATGTTGGTGTGTTGGTTATCTGCAGTCTACCAAGCTGTAGATTCTATGTTGGTGTGTTGGTTATCTGCAGCCTACCAAGCTGTAGATTCTATGTTGGTGTGTTGGTTATCTGCAGTCTATGTAGATTCTATGTTGGTGTGTTGGTTATCTGCAGCCTGCCAAGCTGTAGATTATATGTTGGTGTGTTGGTTATCTGCAGTCTACCAAGCTGTAGATTCCTCCTGAATCCCAGAGAAATACTCTTTTGTTTTATGACCTTGTCATGGTTGTGTGTGTGTGTGTGTGTGTGTGTGTGTGTGTGTGTGTGTGTGTGTGTGTGTGTGTGTTTCTAAAGGACATGCAGTCATGCACTATGAACTTGTAGATCTGCTATTTTTGAAAAATCGTGAAAATGTGCCTCAAATCTTTGAATATATATTTTTTCAGAGCGAACAAACTAAAATATTTACTTCCCTACTAGTCCCTGGAACAACATATTTTCAGATGGGGGTCGGCGGCATATTACATTACAAATAATTTCTGGGGTCAGAAAAAAATACATTTTAAAAATACTTTTTTTAAATTTCGAAGTCAGGCCTAAATGGGTTAATAATAAAAGGATGTCACGGCTACACGGTGGTCTTGTAAAGCGTCTTCAACAGGTGGTCCGGGACCCCCTATAGCCTGGGCAGCGTTCCTTTTCGGGTTTATGATCCGGTCGGAAGCGGATGGTAACTTATGTCATGTTGTAGTCACTGGTTTGTAGTCCTCAGGATGGTAACTTATGTCATGTTGTAGTCACTGGTTTGTAGTCCTCAGGATGGTAACTTACGTCATGTTGTAGTCACTGGTTTGTAGTCCTCAGGATGGTAACTTACGTCATGTTGTAGTCACTGGTGTGTAGTCCTCAGGATGGTAACTTACTTCATGTTGTAGTCACTGGTTTGTAGTCCTCAGGATGGTAACTTACGTCATGTTGTAGTCACTGGTTTGTAGTCCTCAGGATGGTAACTTACGTCATGTTGTAGTCACTGGTTTGTAGTCCTCAGGATGGTAACTTACGTCATGTTGTAGTCACTGGTTTGTAGTCCTCAGGATGGTAACTTACGTCATGTTGTAGTCACTGGTTTGTAGTCCTCAGGATGGTAACTTACGTCATGTTGTAGTCACTGGTTTGTAGTCCTCATGATGGTACCTTACGTCATGTTGTAGTCACTGGTTTGTAGTCCTCAGGATGGTAACTTACGTCATGTTGTAGTCACTGGTTTGTAGTCCTCAGGATGGTAACTTACGTCATGTTGTAGTCACTGGTTTGTAGTCCTCAGGATGGTAACTTACGTCATGTTGTAGTCACTGGTTTGTAGTCCTCATGATGGTACCTTACGTCATGTTGTAGTCACTGGTTTGTAGTCCTCAGGGTGGTGACTTACGTCATGTTGTAGTCACTGGTTTGTAGTCCTCAGGACGGTAACTTACGTCATGTTGTAGTCACTGGTTTGTAGTCATCAGGATGGTAACTTACGTCATGTTGTAGTCACTGGTTTGTAGTCATCAGGATGGTAACTTACGTCATGTTGTAGTCACTGGTTTGTAGTCATCAGGATGGTAACTTACGTCATGTTGTAGTCACTGGTTTGTAGTCCTCAGGATGGTAACTTACGTCATGTTATAGTCACTGGTTTGTAGTCCTCAGGATGGTAACTTAGGTCATGTTGTAGTCACTGGTTTGTAGTCATCAGGATGGTAACTTAGGTCATGTTGTAGTCACTGGTTTGTAGTCCTCAGGATGGTAACTTATGTCATGTTGTAGTCACTGGTTTGTAGTCCTCAGGATGGTAACTTACGTCATGTTGTAGTCACTGGTTTGTAGTCCTCAGGACGGTAACCTACGTCATGTTGTAGTCACTGGTTTGTAGTCCTCAGGATGGTGACTTACGTCATGTTGTAGTCACTGGTTTGTAGTCCTCAGGACGGTAACTTACGTCATGTTGTAGTCACTGGTTTGTAGTCCTCAGGATGGTAACTTACGTCATGTTGTAGTCACTGGTTTGTAGTCCTCAGGACGGTAACTTACGTCATGTTGTAGTCACTGGTTTGTAGTCCTCAGGACGGTAACTTACGTCATGTTGTAGTCACTGGTTTGTAGTCCTCAGGATGGTAACTTACGTCATGTTGTAGTCACTGGTTTGTAGTCCTCAGGACGGTAACTTACGTCATGTTGTAGTCACTGGTTTGTAGTCCTCAGGACGGTGACTTACGTCATGTTGTAGTCACTGGTTTGTAGTCCTCAGGATGGTGACTTACGTCATGTTGTAGTCACTGGTTTGTAGTCCTCAGGACGGTAACTTACGTCATGTTGTAGTCACTGGTTTGTAGTCCTCAGGACGGTAACTTACGTCATGTTGTAGTCACTGGTTTGTAGTCCTCAGGACGGTGACTTACGTCATGTTGTAGTCACTGGTTTGTAGTCCTCAGGATGGTGACTTACGTCATGTTGTAGTCACTGGTTTGTAGTCCTCAGGATGGTAACTTACGTCATGTTGTAGTCACTGGTTTGTAGTCCTCAGGACGGTAACTTACGTCATGTTGTAGTCACTGGTTTGTAGTCCTCAGGACGGTAACTTACGTCATGTTGTAGTCACTGGTTTGTAGTCCTCAGGATGGTAACTTACGTCATGTTGTAGTCACTGGTTTGTAGTCCTCAGGACGGTAACTTACGTCATGTTGTATTATTGTATAGTCACTGGTTTGTAGTCCTCAGGATGGTAACTTACGTCATGTTGTATTATTGTATAGTCACTGGTTTGTAGTCCTCAGGACGGTAACTTACGTCATGTTGTAGTCACTGGTTTGTAGTCCTCAGGATGGTAACTTACGTCATGTTGTAGTCACTGGTTTGTAGTCCTCAGGACGGTAACTTACGTCATGTTGTAGTCACTGGTTTGTAGTCCTCAGGACGGTAACTTACGTCATGTTGTCTTCTACATTCTCTAATCGTGTAGACTTTAATGCAGATGTTTAAAAATAATTTAACTCATGAGTTAAAGATCTATAAGGGTCCCTTTGGTCACCAACTCTCCATCATTTAGCTGCATGGGGGACCACCTGGAACAGCCTCAAGGACCACTGGTGGTCCCCGGACCGCTGGTTGAGAACCAGTGACCTAGATGTTGGCCTATACAGCTAGTAGTAGTTAATGTATGTGTTGTGTAAGGCACTCAGAACAGTCTTTTGTCGTTGACGTGCGTTACACAAAGAAACGTGCCCCGGTATGTCTGGACCGTCCACTGTGCCGTTTAATGTTCCCTCAACGCGGCGGGTGACAAATTAATGCAGGTCACCTCTGTGGGTGTCACCTCACCGCCCTGCCACTTCAACAGACTGTGGGTTTGAGCTGTATAGTGTTGCGTGTGTAGAGGGGAGGTCACGCACTCACCAGACGCACACCCACCCACCCCCGCACATGTCCGCACGCACGCACGCACGCACGCACGCACGCACGCACGCACGCACGCACGCACGCACGCACGCACGCACGCACGCACGCACGCACGCACGCACGCACGCACGCACGCACGCACGCACGCACGCACGCACGCACGCACGCACGCACGCACGCACACACACACACACACACACACACACACACACACACACACACACACACACACACACACACACACACACACACACACACACACACACACACACACACACACACACACACACACACACACACACTGAGCGGTGTGGCAGAATGACTCAAACAGCAAAAACGCTGTGTTCTGACCTCCTTTAGTCTAAAGTTATTCTGCGGTCCGTCTCATTGGTCCACGACTATAAACATTGTGACGATGGATGACTCACGGCCGTTCAGCCATTAAACTGAAGTGTTGCTTTTTAATGGTCTGCTGTGTGCTCTTCGCATAACAATGCTTTAATGTTAATATTTTTGAGTGGTGCAACCACTCCCTTACGGAGCTATGTGTGGGTGGGTGGATGGGTGGCTGGGTCTGAGCACGAAAACAGCATGGCGCATCGTCGCGTTTTGTGCTTTTCTAGCGATGAAAAACGCGCATCGTCGCGTTTTGTGCTTTCTAGCGATGAAAAACGCGCATCGTCGCGTTTTGTGCTTTCTAGCGATGAAAAACGCGCATCGTAAATAAATGCTGAGGTCCTGAGAACTTTATCACGTGAATCCCTCTTCCTTCTTCTTCCTACTCTCCTTCCGAGCGACACACATCGGGGTTATTTTACGACAACATGTAGCTATAGGTGTAAAATGTTAGAGTCCACAGAAGACATGTAGCTATAGGTGTAATGTTAGAGTCCACAGAAGACATGTAGCTATAGGTGTAATGTTAGAGTCCACAGAAGACATGTAGCTATAGGTGTAATGTTAGAGTCCACAGAAGACATGTAGCTATAGGTGTAATGTTAGAGTCCACAGAAGACATGTAGCTATAGGTGTAATGTTAGAGTCCACAGAAGACATGTAGCTATAGGTGTAATGTTAGAGTCCACAGAAGACATGTAGCTATAGGTGTAATGTTAGAGTCCACAGAAGACATGTAGCTATAGGTGTAATGTTAGAGTCCACAGAAGACATGTAGCTATAGGTGTAATGTTAGAGTCCACAGAAGACATGTAGCTATAGGTGTAATGTTAGAGTCCACAGAAGACATGTAGCTATAGGTGTAATGTTAGAGTCCACAGAAGACATGTAGCTATAGGTGTAATGTTAGAGTCCACAGAAGACATGTAGCTATAGGTGTAATGTTAGAGTCCACAGAAGACATGTAGCTATAGGTGTAATGTTAGAGTCCACAGAAGACATGTAGCTATAGGTGTAATGTTAGAGTCCACAGAAGACATGTAGCTATAGGTGTAATGTTAGAGTCCACAGAAGACATGTAGCTATAGGTGTAATGTTAGAGTCCACAGCATGTAGCTATAGGTGTAATGTTAGAGTCCACAGAAGACATGTAGCTATAGGTGTAATGTTAGAGTCCACAGAAGACATGTAGCTATAGGTGTAATGTTAGAGTCCACAGAAGACATGTAGCTATAGGTGTAATGTTAGAGTCCACAGCATGTAGCTATAGGTGTAATGTTAGAGTCCACAGAAGACATGTAGCTATAGGTGTAATGTTAGAGTCCACAGAAGACATGTAGCTATAGGTGTAATGTTAGAGTCCACAGAAGACATGTAGCTATAGGTGTAATGTTAGAGTCCACAGAAGACATGTAGCTATAGGTGTAATGTTAGAGTCCACAGAAGACATGTAGCTAGGTGTAATGTTAGAGTCCACAGAAGACATGTAGCTATAGGTGTAATGTTAGAGTCCACAGAAGACATGTAGCTATAGGTGTAATGTTAGAGTCCACAGAAGACATGTAGCTATAGGTGTAATGTTAGAGTCCACAGAAGACATGTAGCTAGGTGTAATGTTAGAGACCACAGAAGACATGTAGCTATAGGTGTAATGTTAGAGACCACAGAAGACATGTAGCTATAGGTGTAATGTTAGAGTCCACAGAAGACATGTAGCTATAGGTGTAATGTTAGAGTCCACAGAGGACATGTAGCTATAGGTGTAATGTTAGAGTCCACAGAAGACATGTAGCTAGGTGTAATGTTAGAGTCCACAGAAGACATGTAGCTAGGTGTAATGTTAGAGTCCACAGAAGACATGTACATATGAAATAAATGCTTAAACATGTAGCTAGGTGTAATGTTAGAGACCACAGAAGACATGTAAATATGAAATAAATGCTTAAACATGTAGCTAGGTGTAATGTTAGAGTCCACAGAAGACATGTAAATATGAAATAAATGCTTAAACATGTAGCTAGGTGTAATGTTAGAGACCACAGAAGACATGTAAATATGAAATAAATGCTTAAACATGTAGCTAGGTGTAATGTTGGAGACCACAGAAGACATGTAAATATGAAATAAATGCTTAAACATGTAGCTAGGTGTAATGTTAGAGACCACAGAAGACATGTACATATGAAATAAATGCTTAAACATGTAGCTAGGTGTAATGTTAGAGACCACAGAAGACATGTAAATATGAAATAAATGCTTAAACATGTAGGGGGGGCTTTAGCCTCAGTCACATTATGTTAATTGCATAATAAATACGACTTGCAAATCGGTGCCTTCTGACCGGGTTAGTTTTTAATACAGTGGTTCATCATAATTATTAATAACATTGCACTGAGTCCAGTTTTAATGTCCATAATTTATGTTCATAAATAAATAACAGTGAGTTTATGAATGACTTTCTATTCAACAATATAGTCAAGCTCTTTACAGCAGTGGTTCCCTAACGTCTACATGTCAGGGACCCCCATAAGGACCCCCACATTGACCCTAATGAGCCCCGCAGACCCCCATAAGGACCCCCACATTGACCCTAATGAGCCCCGCAGACCCCCATAAGGACCCCCACATTGACCCTAATGAGCCCCTCAGACCCCCATAAGGACCCCCACATTGACCCTAATGAGCCCCTCAGACCCCCATAAGGACCCCCACATTGACCCTAATGAGCCCCCCAAGGACCCCCACATTGACCCTAATGAGCCCTGCGGACCCCCAAGGACCCCCACATTGACCGTAATGAGCCCCTCAGACCCCCATAAGGACCCCCACATTGACCCTAATCAGCCCCGCAGACCCCCATAAGGACCCCCACATTGACACTAATCAGCCCTGTGGACCCCCATAAGGACCCCCACATTGACCCTAATGAGCCCCGCAGACCCCCATAAGGACCCCCACATTGACCCTAATGAGCCCCTCAAGGACCCCCATAAGGACCCCCACATTGACCCTAATGAGCCCTGCGGACCCCCATAAGGACCCCCATAAGGACCCCCACATTGACCCTAATGAGCCCCTCAAGGACCCCCACATTGACCCTAATGAGCCCCGCAGACCCCCATAAGGACCCCCACATTGACCCTAATGAGCCCCGCAGACCCCCATAAGGACCCCCACATTGACCCTAATGAGCCCCGCAGACCCCCATAAGGACCCCCACATTGACCCTAATGAGCCCCTCAAGGACCCCCACATTGACCCTAATGAGCCCCGCAGACCCCCATAAGGACCCCCACATTGACCCTAATGAGCCCCTCAAGGACCCCCATAAGGACCCCCACATTGACCCTAATGAGCCCTGCGGACCCCCATAAGGACCCCCATAAGGACCCCCACATTGACCCTAATGAGCCCCTCAAGGACCCCCACATTGACCCTAATGAGCCCCACAGACCCCCAAGGACCCCCACATTGACCCTAATGAGCCCCGCGGACCCCCATAAGGACCCCCACATTGACCCTAATGAGCCCCGCGGACCCCCATAAGGACCCCCACATTGACCCTAATGAGCCCCTCAAGGACCCCCACATTGACACTAATCAGCCCTGTGGACCCCCATAAGGACCCCCACATTGACCCTAATGAGCCCCGCAGACCCCCATAAGGACCCCCACATTGACCCTAATGAGCCCCACAGACCCCCAAGGACCCCCACATTGACCCTAATGAGCCCCGCGGACCCCCATAAGGACCCCCACATTGACCCTAATGAGCCCCGCGGACCCCCATAAGGACCCCCACATTGACCCTAATGAGCCCCGCAGACCCCCATAAGGACCCCCATTTGAAAATATATCCCAGGGACCCCCATAAGGACCCCCATAAGAGAAGATCTTTACGGCTCTAGCAGTGATTCTCAACCAATTTAATTTCAAGTTCAGTTTGACATGCATTAGTCTACGGACCCCCATTTAATAGCATTTCTATCTCTGGGACCCCCAATTTATATTGTAAAATCAATGCTAATTTATCTCTGAGTTAAAGACCCATAAGGATCCATTTGGTTCCAAAATTATCATTTAGCTGGGGACCCCCTGGAACTCCCTCAAGTACCCCTGGGGGTCCCCGGACCCCCAGGGGTACAGATGGACAGGTTCCATCTGTACCCCTGCTCTGCTTTACAGATGGACAGGTTCACACGAGGTCTGTCGATGTTTTTAGCGTCGGACACAACCGTACAATAAATATGTTCCTTTGTCACGTACACTGTACCCCCCCTTGTAGTACCTCTGCAAACCCCCAGTGGCCCTCAAAAGGGGTCCACTTTCACCCCCCTTTAAGAAGCGCTGCCCTAATGCATTTAGACCTGAGGCCGATTCTTAAAAAAAACGGTGCTCAACCTTTTTCATGTCAAGGGCCCCCCCCCCCCCCCCAGAATCAAAGATTTGTGCCACATTTTCACGATTTTTCAAAAAAAAAGATTCAATGGCTAAAGTATAACATGATGCTCCAAACACCAAAAAATGCAGCGGTTTCTCAACCTGTGGTTTGGGGACCCCCCAGGTGACAGTGTTTCTCAACCTGTGGTTTGGGGACCCCCCAGGTGACAGTGTTTCTCAACCTGTGGTTTGGGGACCCCCCAGGTGACAGTGTTTCTCAACCTGTGGTTTGGGGACCCCCCAGGTGACAGTGAAGTGACAATTTAAGGTATTTTTAATACCTCTCTTAGATAGCACTTTTTAGACTTAGATAGCATTTGAAACAGACTTATAGCATGTCATGTAGACAGCACAATAATTGCATTGTGTGTAGTCATAGCACTTCATAGTACATATTTATAGCTTATAGATATGTTCTACAGTACGTTCTTAGCTTACGCATGTTTCATGATAAATGCATTTATTTTTATATGTGATGTATTCCCATGCTTTTGTTCATGTAAGTCGCTCTGGATTAAGAGCATCTGCTAAATGCCTAAATTGTAAAGGAAGAGGCCATTACCTATACCTATTATATATATTATATAATATATATTTTATAGCATAAAAGCTGGCCCTGGGCACGAGAGACAAGGAAAGGTACACTGAGGTATTAATATAAGCAATGCTTTTATTCTAATTATGGAATATCCTTCACGGCCTCTCTCCTCAGGCACGAGGCACTACTGTGGTGTATAATTATTGTCTCTGTGGCGTGGAGTCCAAAACATTATTGTAAAAAAAGGAAGAAAATTGTGGGGGAAAAAAGCTGATCAGATCTGCTATTTTCCTCAAGGCTCTCAGAGCGCACCGATGCAACTAGTCGCAACTTCTTGCAACCAAACAGTTTTGAGGCCAGTGCACGCACGCACACATGCACATGCACGCGCGCACACCAATGCAACTGCTTGCAACTGTCATGATTGGGGATAATGGATGGTTGCATCGGTGTGGACTGGCATGTAATTCAATTCACTTCTCCTGGATGTTCTCCTGGATGTTCTCCTGGATGTCAAACTGCCGGTTGGGTTTGGTGGACTCATTTCTCCTGGATGTTCTCCTGGATGCTGAACTGCCGGTTGGGTTTGGTGGACTCCAGCATGAGCTCGTACAGCTGCCCGATCTGCTCCTCCTGAAACTCTTTCAGTTTGCGTTCCGAAAGGTCGGCGCCGAACCCTGACCCCTGGGCCACGCCCCCCGACCTCTGACCCCCGGCCGACTCCAGCACCTGGCTCTGCAGCGTGTCCTTGTAGTTCTGTAAAGACAGCAGAACAAACACATCATATTTAACCAACCGTGGAGCGGCCATTTTAGTAGTCTTTTTCTTTTTCTTTTTTTTTTTGACACCTCCGGCTGCTCCGTCTCCGTCTGAAAGAACTGTGATTCCCAGAATTCAGTTTGAAAGTAAACCACACTATTTTTATCTGTTGGGCAGAATATGTTATTTAGACCTGAGGACGATTCTACAAAATGTCTTCTAAATCCTGACAGTTTTCTGAAATACGTTGTTTTCTCAAACATGTTTTCTCAAACATTTCCATCTGTAGGACCCCCAGAAATATCTGTAATTGGCCGCCGACCCACATCTGAAAATATGTTGTTCGAGGGAACAACAGCGCCTTTTATCCAAGGCTCTTTACATTCACACACCGATGGTGGAGGAAACCATGCATTTTTGCATTTAATTTGCACATAATTATTTTCAAGATTTGTTTTTCTTTTTTTCCAAAATTGCAGATCTACAAGCTCACAATGAGTCGCACGACGGCGAAATGACGGTGTGAAGATCTATAGATGGGCGAGTGACATCGTCCTGAATGTAAGCATCACGACACTCTCTCTCTCTCACTCTAACTCTGTCTCTCTCTCTCCCCCTCCCTCTCTCTCTCCCCCCCCCCCCTCTCTCCCCCCCTCTCTCCCCCCCCCCCCTCTCTCTCTCTCTAGAGAGAGCTTGTGTGTCTCACTGCAGCCATTCATTAATGGGCAGAGCCCCTCGCTCGCCCCCGTGGGGACCCCCCCCTCCCATCACCCTCCCCCCTCCCCCCTCCCTCCCCCCACCACTAACTGGATTAGACTGAAGCGCTCGCTCGCTCACTGCTGCTGTAATCATATTTGGTCTCTCTCTCTCTCTCTGAAAAAGAAATACTCAGTGGTGCTCAACCTTTTTCATGTCAAGGACCCCCAGAATTATCTCTATTTGGCCGCCGGACCCCCATCTGAGGGAGGGACCCTACAGGACCCCCATCTGAGGGAGGGACCCTACAGGACCCCCATCTGACCCCCATCTGAGGGAGGGACCCTACAGGACCCCCATCTGAGGGAGGGACCCTACAGGACCCCCATCTGAGGGAGGGACCCTACAGGACCCCCATCTGACCCCCATCTGAGGGAGGGAACTACAGACAAATCAACAGCAACCATACCTATAACTTTCACTACCACCCCAAAAAAAAAGGTTTTCATTCATTTTTCTGAATTAACTGTTTATTATTTAATACGATAAGATATTCTCGTCACGTTGAAAAAGTTAGAATCTTTCCAGAACATTTCATTTATAAGCAAATTAGCGCTAAAAAACCGAACACGAATAACCTTTTTTGAATATAAAAAAAATAACATTTAACATTTAGTTAATCCTCACTTCCATCACCTGCACTGACATCAGATCATTCTCACACTAATGCATTTATAAGTGGATCTAATTAGCTTGTTTTCTGTTTAACCCATTTAGACTCGAGACCAGATTCTACAAAATGTCTTGACAGTTTTCTGAAAAACCTCATGTTTCTGTCAGTGGTTCTCAAACATTTTCACGGCAAGGACCCCCAAAACTATATGGAATATGTTGCCGACACCCATCTGAAAATATGTTGTTCCAGGGACACATTTTCACAATTTTTGAAAAATAGCAGATCTACAAGCTCGTACATCTGCTATTTTTCAATAGCTAAAGTATAACATAATGCTTTAAAACACCAAAAGGGGTTCCCGCTTTGAACGGGTTAATTGGGAATTTAAAAGCACGCCAACTAAAACAAATTAGAACAAAGTGTCAGGATGTCATTCAGATCCCAGAGGAGGAGGAGAGCACTTTAGGAGCATTACTGACAATACTTCTGTTCCAAAGTGGTTCTGGTTCGAATGATGTTAATAAACAACTCTATGGTGTTAGACCTGCCAAGGCCACAGCTCAGAAAGTAACTACGCAAAGAATACGGGGTGCATACTTAGTTTAGACTAGTCATTGGTTAGACATGCGTTGAGGGTTTGTGAATGCCATTGACAATGGATGGCCAACTTTGAATGTTTGTGTAAACACAAACACAACAACATTGTGTAAACACAAACACAACAACATTGTGTAAACACAAACATAACATTGTGTAAACACAAACACAACAACATTGTGTAAACACAAACATAACATTGTGTAAACACAAACACAACAACATTGTGTAAACACAAACATAACATTGTGTAAACACAAACACAACAACATTGTGTAAACACAAACATAACATTGTGTAAACACAAACACAACAACATTGTGTAAACACAAACATAACATTGTGTAAACACAAACATAACATTGTGTAAACACAAACACAACAACATTGTGTAAACACAAACATAACATTGTGTAAACACAAACACAACAACATTGTGTAAACACAAACATAACATTGTGTAAACACAAACACAACAACATTGTGTAAACACAAACATAACATTGTGTAAACACAAACATAACAACATTGTGTAAACACAAACATAACATTGTGTAAACACAAACATAACATTGTGTAAACACAAACACAACAACATTGTGTAAACACAAACATAACATTGTGTAAACACAAACATAACAACATTGTGTAAACGCAAACATAACAACATTGTGTAAACACAAACATAACATTGTGTAAACACAAACATAACAACATTGTGTAAACACAAACATAACATTGTGTAAACACAAACATAACATTGTGTAAACACAAACACAACAACATTGTGTAAACACAAACATAACATTGTGTAAACACAAACATAACAACATTGTGTAAACACAAACATAACAACATTGTGTAAACACAAACATAACATTGTGTAAACACAAACATAACAACATTGTGTAAACACAAACACAACAACATTGTGTGAACACAAACATAACAACATTGTGTAAACACAAACATAACATTGTGTAAACACAAACATAACAACATTGTGTAAACACAAACATAACATTGTGTAAACACAAACATAACAACATTGTGTAAACACAAACATAACATTGTGTAAACACAAACATAACAACATTGTGTAAACACAAACATAACATTGTGTAAACACAAACATAACAACATTGTGTAAACACAAACATAACATTGTGTAAACACAAACATAACAACATTGTGTAAACACAAACACAACAACATTGTGTGAACACAAACATAACAACATTGTGTAAACACAAACATAACATTGTGTAAACACAAACACAACAACATTGTGTAAACACAAACATAACATTGTGTAAACACAAACATAACAACATTGTGTAAACACAAACATAACATTGTGTAAACACAAACATAACAACATTGTGTAAACACAAACACAACAACATTGTGTAAACACAAACATAACAACATTGTGTAAACACAAACATAACATTGTGTAAACACAAACACAACAACATTGTGTAAACACAAACACAACAACATTGTGTGAACACAAACATAACAACATTGTGTAAACACAAACATAACATTGTGTAAACACAAACATAACAACATTGTGTAAACACAAACATAACATTGTGTAAACACAAACATAACAACATTGTGTAAACACAAACATAACATTGTGTAAACACAAACATAACAACATTGTGTAAACACAAACATAACATTGTGTAAACACAAACATAACAACATTGTGTAAACACAAACATAACATTGTGTAAACACAAACATAACAACATTGTGTAAACACAAACACAACAACATTGTGTGAACACAAACATAACAACATTGTGTAAACACAAACATAACATTGTGTAAACACAAACACAACAACATTGTGTAAACACAAACATAACATTGTGTAAACACAAACATAACAACATTGTGTAAACACAAACATAACATTGTGTAAACACAAACATAACAACATTGTGTAAACACAAACACAACAACATTGTGTAAACACAAACATAACAACATTGTGTAAACACAAACATAACATTGTGTAAACACAAACACAACAACATTGTGTAAACACAAACATAACAACATTGTGTAAACACAAACATAACAACATTGTGTAAACACAAACATAACAACATTGTGTAAACACAAACACAACAACATTGTGTAAACACAAACATTTAAGACGAAGGTGTGATTTTTAGTTAATGTGATGTGATGAAGTGTCTAATTGTAGCAGCCTGACATTTAGCCGCAATTTGCAACTCTAGATTTTTTTATAATGTGATGAATCTAGAGTTGCAATACCCTCCATTGACTCCCCACTCATCCAATTGCGTTTGTGATCTGCTTGTATTAAACAACGTTAAACTCACCAACATTGCAGCTGTAGTCCAAGCTTGAATTATCCTCTTTCAATCTGCCGAGCTTGTTTTTCATAAAAATCCCCCGTAGACATGTTACTTTCTGTCAAGGAATTCTGTGCAGGTGATTCTTTTTCTAAGTGCTGGAGTTTGGAAGCGCTCGTCGTAAGTCACTGAACGGCCCTGCGTACCACCTGTTACTGAACGGCCCTGCGTACCACCTGTCACTGAACGGCCCTGCGTACCACCTGTTACTGAACGGCCCTGCGTACCACCTGTTACTGAGCGGCCCTGCGTACCACCTGTTACTGAACGGCCCTGTGTACCACCTGTCACTGAACGGCCCTGCGTACCACCTGTTACTGAACGGCCCTGCGTACCACCTGTTACTGAACGGCCCTGCGTACCACCTGTTACTGAGCGGCCCTGCGTACCACCTGTTACTGAACGGCCCTGCGTACCACCTGTTACTGAACGGCCCTGCGTACCACCTGTCACTGAACGGCCCTGCGTACCACCTGTTACTGAACGGCCCTGTGTACCACCTGTTACTGAACGGCCCTGCGTACCACCTGTTACTGAGCGGCCCTGCGTACCACCTGTCACTGAACGGCCCTGTGTACCACCTGTTACTGAACGGCCCTGCGTACCACCTGTTACTGAACGGCCCTGCGTACCACCTGTTACTGAACGGCCCTGCGTACCACCTGTTACTGAACGGCCCTGCGTACCACCTGTTACTGAACGGCCCTGCGTACCACCTGTTACTGAGCGGCCCTGCGTACCACCTGTTACTGAACGGCCCTGCGTACCACCTGTTACTGAACGGCCCTGCGTACCACCTGTTACTGAACGGCCCTGCGTACCACCTGTTACTGAACGGCCCTGCGTACCACCTGTTACTGAACGGCCCTGCGTACCACCTGTTACTGAGCGGCCCTGCGTACCACCTGTTACTGAGCGGCCCTGTGTACCACCTGTTACTGAACGGCCCTGTGTACCACCTGTTACTGAGCGGCCCTGCGTACCACCTGTTACTGAGCGGCCCTGCGTACCACCTGTTACTGAACGGCCCTGCGTACCACCTGTTACTGAACGGCCCTGTGTACCACCTGTTACTGAGCGGCCCTGCGTACCACCTGTTACTGAACGGCCCTGCGTACCACCTGTTACTGAACGGCCCTGCGTACCACCTGTTACTGAACGGCCCTGTGTACCACCTGTTACTGAACGGCCCTGCGTACCACCTGTTACTGAGCGGCCCTGCGTACCACCTGTTACTGAACGGCCCTGCGTACCACCTGTTACTGAACGGCCCTGCGTACCACCTGTTACTGAACGGCCCTGCGTACCACCTGTTACTGAACGGCCCTGCGTACCACCTGTTACTGAACGGCCCTGCGTACCACCTGTTACTGAGCGGCCCTGCGTACCACCTGTTACTGAGCGGCCCTGCGTACCACCTGTTACTGAACGGCCCTGCGTACCACCTGTTACTGAACGGCCCTGCGTACCACCTGTTACTGAGCGGCCCTGCGTACCACCTGTTACTGAGCGGCCCTGTGTACCACCTGTTACTGAACGGCCCTGTGTACCACCTGTTACTGAGCGGCCCTGCGTACCACCTGTTACTGAGCGGCCCTGCGTACCACCTGTTACTGAACGGCCCTGTGTACCACCTGTTACTGAGCGGCCCTGCGTACCACCTGTTACTGAACGGCCCTGTGTACCACCTGTTACTGAGCGGCCCTGTGTACCACCTGTTACTGAACGGCCCTGTGTACCACCTGTTACTGAGCGGCCCTGTGTACCACCTGTTACTGAACGGCCCTGTGTACCACCTGTTACTGAGCGGCCCTGTGTACCACCTGTTACTGAACGGCCCTGTGTACCACCTGTTACTGAGCGGCCCTGTGTACCACCTGTTACTGAACGGCCCTGTGTACCACCTGTTACTGAACGGCCCTGTGTACCACCTGTTACTGAACGGCCCTGTGTACCACCTGTTACTGAGCGGCCCTGTGTACCACCTGTTACTGAGCGGCCCTGTGTACCACCTGTTACTGAGCGGCCCTGTGTACCACCTGTTACTGAACGGCCCTGCGTACCACCTGTTACTGAACGGCCCTGTGTACCACCTGTTACTGAGCGGCCCTGTGTACCACCTGTTACTGAGCGGCCCTGTGTACCACCTGTTACTGAACGGCCCTGTGTACCACCTGTTACTGAACGGCCCTGTGTACCACCTGTTACTGAACGGCCCTGTGTACCACCTGTTTGGAATTTGCACATAATGCAGGAGGCAGCAGCGCGACCCGTTAAAGAAAACGAGTGCTTCCAAACTGCAACACTTAGAAAAATAATCACCTGCAGAGAATGTCTTGACAGAAAGTAACATGTCTACGGGGGATTTTTATGAAAAACAAGCTCGGCAGATTGAAAGAGGATAATTCAAGCTTGGACTACAGCTGCAATGTTGGTGAGTTTACCGTTGTTTAATACAAGCAGATCGCAAACGCAATTGGATGAGTAGGGAGTCAATGGAGGGTATTGCAACTCTAGATTCATCACATTACAAAAACAAATCTAGAGTTGCAAATTGCGGCTAGTTGTTTATATGGTTGTCGAGCGCTCCTATGTCCATCTTTGAGGGTTTGTGTAAACACACATTGTGTACAAACTTTGAATGTTTGTGTAAACACAAACATAACATTGTGTAAACACAAACATTGTGTAAACTGTAAACACAAACATAACATTGTGTAAACACAAACATTGTGTAAACTGTAAACACAAACATAACATTGTGTAAACACAAACATTGTGTAAACTGTAAACACAAACATAACATTGTGTAAACACAAACATTGTGTAAACTGTAAACACAAACATTGTGTAAACTGTAAACACAAACATAACATTGTGTAAACACAAACATTGTGTAAACTGTAAACACAAACATAACATTGTGTAAACACAAACATTGTGTAAACTGTAAACACAAACATAACATTGTGTAAACACAAACATTGTGTAAACTGTAAACACAAACATAACATTGTGTAAACACAAACATTGTGTAAACTGTAAACACAAACATAACATTGTGTAAACACAAACATTGTGTAAACTGTAAACACAAACATTGAAGACGAAGGTGTGATTTTGATGTGATGAGGTGTCTAATTGTAGCAGCCTGACATTATACACCTGTCAATCTCTAAGACACCTGACTTAATATGTTCAGGGAATTGAAGGCAAACTAATAATTAATTAAAAAAAAAATATTAATAAATTAATGAATTAATTCCAACAGTGTGCCCAGGCAGATTTTCCCAGGCCAAGGTAAGAATTATTTCCTGCATACGCCACTGCTGTAACGCCCAAACGTTTTCATGTCAAGGACCCCCAAATTGACAATAATTAGCCCCGCGGACCCCCATTAGAAAAGATATTCCAGGGACCCCCATGAGAGAAGATTTTTTAATTTCATGGACCCCCAGTTTGACATGCATTAGTCTACAGACCGCCATTTAATGGCATTTCCATCATTGGGACCCCCAATTTATATTGTAAAAAGTTAATTTAACTCAGAGTGTACAAATGGAACCAAACGGACCTTATAGGATCCATTTGTACACTCTGAGTTACAGACCCATGAAATAAGGGTCCATTTGGTTCCATTTACAGACCCATAAGGGGTCCATTTGGTTCCATTTACAGACCCATAAGGGGTCCATTTGGTTCCATTTAAGGACCCATAAGGGTCCATTTGGTTCCATTTACAGACCCATAAGGGGTCCATTTGGTTCCATTTACAGACCCATAAGGGTCCATTTGGTTCCATTTACAGACCCATAAGGGGTCCATTTGGTTCCATTTACAGACCCATAAGGGGTCCATTTGGTTCCATTTACAGACCCATAAGGGTCCATTTGGTTCCATTTACAGACCCATAAGGGTCCATTTGGTTCCATTTACAGACCCATAAGGGGTCCATTTGGTTCCATTTACAGACCCATAAGGGTCCATTTGGTTCCATTTACAGACCCATAAGGGTCCATTTGGTTCCATTTACAGACCCATAAGGGTCCATTTGGTTCCATTTACAGACCCATAAGGGTCCATTTGGTTCCATTTACAGACCCATAAGGGTCCATTTGGTTCCATTTACAGACCCATAAGGGGTCCATTTGGTTCCATTTACAGACCCATAAGGGGTCCATTTGGTTCCATTTACAGACCCATAAGGGTCCATTTGGTTCCATTTACAGACCCATACGGGTCCATTTGGTTCCATTTACAGACCCATAAGGGGTCCATTTGGTTCCATTTACAGACCCATAAGGGTCCATTTGGTTCCATTTACAGACCCATAAGGGGTCCATTTGGTTCCATTTACAGACCCATAAGGGGTCCATTTGGTTCCATTTACAGACCCATAAGGGTCCATTTGGTTCCATTTACAGACCCATAAGGGGTCCATTTGGTTCCATTTACAGACCCATAAGGGGTCCATTTGGTTCCATTTACAGACCCATAAGGGTCCATTTGGTTCCATTTACAGACCCATAAGGGGTCCATTTGGTTCCATTTACAGACCCATAAGGGGTCCATTTGGTTCCATTTACAGACCCATAAGGGTCCATTTGGTTCCATTTACAGACCCATAAGGGGTCCATTTGGTTCCATTTACAGGGGTCCATTTGGTTCCATTTACAGACCCATAAGGGGTCCATTTGGTTCCATTTACAGACCCATAAGGGGTCCATTTGGTTCCATTTACAGACCCATAAGGGGTCCATTTGGTTCCATTTACAGACCCATAAGGGTCCATTTACACCCATAAGGGGTCCATTTGGTTCCATTTACAGACCCATAAGGGGTCCATTTGGTTCCATTTACAGACCCATAAGGGTCCATTTACACCCATAAGGGTCCATTTGGTTCCATTTAGACCCATAAGGGGTCCATTTGGTTCCATTTACAGACCCATAAGGGGTCCATTTACAGACCCATAAGGGGTCCATTTGGTTCCATTTACAGACCCATAAGGGTCCATTTACACCCATAAGGGTCCATTTGGTTCCATTTAGACCCATAAGGGTCCATTTGGTTCCATTTACAGACCCATAAGGGTCCATTTGGTTCCATTTAGACCCATAAGGGTCCATTTACAGACCCATAAGGGGTCTATTTGGTTCCATTTGGTTCCATTTAGACCCATTTGGTTCCATTTAGACCCATAAGGGTCCATTTGGTTACTAACTGTCATATTCCCCACTTTGGGAACCCCTGGTCTAAAGTTCTATCAAACTGTGCTGTGTTACAGTAAAGTAAACCCACAGTGCCACCGTGTGGCGACAACAGGCAAGTGCAGCTTTCAAAATCATGGCAACAAAACGTGCAGTCCAAACATGATGTTTCTAACAACAGACTAGTGTGTGTGTGGAAAGTCATTCATCCAGGCACGTGCACACATATACATCAAAGGGGGCTTCAGCCCCTGCCCCTTTTACCCGTCTGTTAAACAACTGCCCTTTTACCTGTCTGTTAAACAACTGCCCTTTTACCCGTCTGTTAAACAACTGCCCTTTTACCTGTCTGTTAAACAACTGCCCTTTTACCCGTCTGTTAAACAACTGCCCTTTTACCTGTCTGTTAAACAACTGCCCTTTTACCCGTCTGTTAAACAACTGCCCTTTTACCCGTCTGTTAAACAACTGCCCTTTTACCCGTCTGTTAAACAACTGCCCTTTTACCCGTCTGTTAAACAACTGCCCTTTTACCTGTCTGTTAAACAACTGCCCTTTTACCCGTCTGTTAAACAACTGCCCTCTCCAGACCAACGAATGCAGCATTTACTACATGGTGAAAGATGCCTCTCCTCTCCTCTCCTCTCCTCTCCTCTCCTCTCCTTTCCATGCCATACCTCTCCTCTCCTCTCCTCTCCCCTCCCCTCCTCTCCTCTCCTCTCCTCTCCTCTCCTCTTCTCTCCTCTCCTCTCCTCTCCTCTCCTCTCCTCTCCTCTCCTCCTCTCCTCTCCTCTCCTCTCCATGCCATGCCGGAAGGAAGGCAGCATTCAGGAGAATAGCTTTCTCCCCCCCCCCCCGAAGTCTCCTGAACTAATTAGTTTTCTAAATCCATGTCGTTACACACCTGCATCTCCAGTAGATAAAGAGTGCTGAGTTGCGCCCCGAAAATAGCAGATCTACAAGATCTCTTTGTGAGCTTGTAGATCTGCTATCTGCAGTACTTAGTTTAGACAGTATTTGGTTAGACCAGTCATTAGTCCTACAACCTACAACCCTCACCCTAAACCTAACCTCCCACGGGGCAGCACACCTAAACCTAACCTTAACCCATGTCTAACCAATGACTAGTCTAAACTAAGTATGCACCCCGGCAAAAAGTGACCTCTGCTTGTAGATCTGCTATTTTCGCTATTTAGCTATTGAAAAATAGCAGATCTACAAGCTTGTAGATTAGAAAAATCGTGAAAATGTATGTTGCTCTGTCAGAGCGAACGTTTTTAACTCAAATCTTTACTGCTGGAGGGGGGGGGGGGTCCCTGGAACAACATATTTTCAGATGGGGGTTGGCGGCCAAATACATATATTTTTTGGGGGTCCTTGACATCAAAATGTTTGAGCACCACTGACATGGAAACATAGGGTTTTTTCAGAAAACTGTCAGGATTTAATAGAAGACATTTGTAGACTCGTCCTCAGGTCTAAATAATGGGTTAAAACAGTTATAATTACCTCCCACTCCACCATAAATAAATCCACCTCGCTCTCCGCAGCAGTCCTGTGTCTCCTGACCTCAGTAAATAGATATTAAATAGTTCTAAATAGTTATAAACAGTAATATAGTAATATAATTACCTCCCACTCCACCATAAATAAATCCACCTCGCTCTCCGCAGCAGTCCTGTGTCTCCTGACCTCAGTAAATAGATATTAAATAGTTCTAAATAGTTATAAACAGTAATATAGTAATATAATTACCTCCCACTCCACCATAAATAAATCCACCTCGCTCTCCGCAGCAGTCCTGTGTCTCACCTGACCTCAGTAAATAGATATAAAACAGTTATAGATATTAATAAATACCTCCCACTCCACCATAAAGCGCGCCACCTCGCTCTCCGCTGCGCTCCTGTGCCGTCGGAACTCAGTAATAGATATTAAAACAGCCTAGATATTAATAATTACCTCCCACTCCACCATGAAGCGCTCCTGTGTCTCCTGACCTCAGTAAATAGATATTAAATAGTTATATTATAGTTATAAACAGTTCTAAACAGTAATATAAATACCTCCCACTCCACCATGAAGCGCTCCTGTGTCTCCTGACCTCAGTAAAATGGATATTAAATAGTTCTATTATAGTTATAAACAGTTCTAAACAGTAATATAAATACCTCCCACTCCACCATGAAGCGCTCCTGTGTCTCCTGACCTCAGTAAATAGATATTAAATAGTTATATTATAGTTATAAACAGTTCTAAACAGTAATATAGTAATATAAATACCTCCCACTCCACCATGAAGCCCTCCACCTCGCTCTCCGCGGCGCCCCTGTGCCGTCGGAACTCGTCCTTGACGTACGGGTCTCCCAGCGCCCGCAGGTCTAGCGGGAGGAAGCGGTGCAGCATCAGGATCCTCTTGTACAGGGCTCGAACCCTGGCCGTGTGGGCCGCCGCCATGCCGGTACACCAAAGGACGTTCAGTGTTCAGAACTATTATACAGACACTGTGTGCGTCCTTTTGATCCTAGCAATACACTAAATACATTGAATTAGTCGCTGCTCTGTTTCCCTGTGTTCATATTAATACTAGATGTTTAATAATCTATTTGTAATTGTTGACTTTGTTGTTAATAATAATGTAAACAACATGTGGATCTGCACTGACACTTAGATGTCCTTGTGTTTATCCAGGAAGTGATACTTTGACCCCGCTGAGCTAGAGAGCTTTATAATACTGTACGTTTGGACTTGGTTTGTTTCCCTATGCTGCCCTCTAGTGGCCAGAGAGACGATCTACTAGTACTAGTCTGCAGCCTTTTTGACGAGACGTTTTAATTCTCTAGAGCAGTGCGGGGGGGGGGGGGCGGTCCGGGGACCCCCAGGGGTCCCTGAGGGAGTTCCAGGGGGTCCCCGGCTAAATGATAGTTTGGAACCAAATGGACCCCTTATGGGTCTATAAATGGAACCAAATGGACCCTGACAGGTCCATTTGGTTCCATTTGTACACTCTCAGAGTTAAATGAACATTGATTTTACAATATAAATGTGGTGTCCCAGAGATAGAAATGCCATTAAATGGGGGTCCGTAGACTAATGCATGTCAAACTGGGGGTTAATGAAATTAAACGGGTTGAGAATCACTGCTAGAGCCATACAAATCTTCTCTTATGGGGGTCCCTGGTATATCTTTTCTAATGGGGGTCCGCGGGCTAATAAGTGTCAATTCGGGGGTCCTTGACATGAAAAAGTTTGGTATAGTTGGAGTGCCATAACAACATTAATTTCAATGACACCACATTGAAAATGTCATACTGTAGATACGCATGTACCTGTCTAAATACTTCACTAAGATACCCATGTACCTGTCTAAATACTTCACTAAGATACCCATGTACCTGTCTAAATAATTCACTAAGATACCCATGTACCTGTCTAAATACTTCACTAAGATACCCATGTACCTGTCTAAATACTTCACTAAGATACCCATGTACCTGTCTAAATACTTCACTAAGATACCCATGTACCTGTCTAAATACTTCACTAAGATACCCATGTACCTGTCTAAATACTTCACTAAGATACCCATGTACCTGTCTAAATACTTCACTAAGATACCCATGTACCTGTCTAAATACTTCACTAAGATACCCATGTACCTGTCTAAATACTTCACTAAGATACCCATGTACCTGTCTAAATACTTCACTAAGATACCCATGTACCTGTCTAAATACTTCACTAAGATACCCATGTACCTGTCTAAATACTTCACTAAGATACCCATGTACCTGTCTAAATACTTCAATAAGATACCCATGTACCTGTCTAAATACTTCACTAAGATACCAATGTACCTGTCTAAATACTTCACTAAGATACCCATGTACCTGTCTAAATACTTCACTAAGATACCCATGTATATACTTCACTAAGATACCCATGTACCTGTCTAAATACTTCACTAAGATACCCATGTACCTGTCTAAATACTTCACTAAGATACCCATGTACCTGTTTAAATACTTCACTAAGATACCCATGTACCTGTCTAAATACTTCACTAAGATACCCATGTACCTGTCTAAATACTTCACTAAGATACCCATGTACCTGTTTAAATACTTCACTAAGATACCCATGTACCTGTCTAAATACTTCACTAAGATACCCATGTACCTGTCTAAATACTTCACTAAGATACCCATGTACCTGTCTAAATACTTCACTAAGATACCCATGTACCTGTTTAAATACTTCCTTAATGTTAACGAAGTCCACACCCACAACACCAGAGGGAGTGCAACAAACCATGTGCAACCCAGATTCGGCACAAACAAGAGACTAAATTATTTTCGCTCCTATGCCACCAAAATGTGGAACGCCCTACCAACAGTCATTAAGACATGCAAATCCCTTGACTCCTTCAAAACCGCTCTCAAAGGGCACCTACGGATGGCTGCAATTCAAAACTGGCCCCCGTAAAATGTGAATCCCCCCCACCCCTCACTGTATATGTTTCTTTTCCCTTTTTACCTCCTTTATGATGAATTCCTGTTCTTTTCTTTGTCTATATAGAAGTGTCTATTTGTACGTCTCTAAATGTTTTGATGAATTGAACAAGGTGGACCCTCTTGTAAACAAGTGTAATGCTTTATTGGGTCGTCCACTCACAGTTAACAGTCTTTGTATTGAGTTGTGCTTGAAATGTACTGTAATTCTGCAAACTGTTAATAAAAATGACAATCAATGTGAACTCTGATCCATAAGGTTAATAATTAAACTTCTGATCAAGATTTATTCCTTATATATTACTTCCTGCATGCTCACTTCTCTGTGCATGTTGACACTGCTAGACTCACTGAGCTGTATCTCTGCATCATCAGGTAAGAAATAAACATACGATACGGTACACTGCTAGACTCACCGAGCTGTATCTCTGCATCATCAGGTAAGAAATAAACATACGATACGGTACGTTACGATAATTTTGATTAGAAAACATGCATTAACCACTTCAATCCTATACATTTTGGCCATTTGAAAATAGGCGATCTACAAGTTCACAATCCGTCACGTTGCGACGCATTGTGAGCTTGTAGATCTGCTATTTTCAATAGACTTTGTACACATTTTGAACTTGTGAAGTGGGACATTTCACTTTTAGTACTTTAAGTACATTTTTATGCCGATAGATAGATAGACTTTATTGGCAGTTTAAGAAAATTACAGAAAATGACATCGTTTTAAAAAACGCCAAATGGACTTAGACACAAAAAAGCCTTCGCTTGTTTCCATTGTGGTCCACTTTGTAACATGAAACTATATACAAACATACTGTACAAACAAAACAACCATGGAACATATAATAAATAATCCTTATATATATAAGGCTGGGAGCTATATACATAGGACAAGAGGTACCCTGAGAGAATAGTCCAGAGCATGGGAGATGGGCTATCCAGGGTCGGAAGCTAACTATGACCAGTTAGTGTGTAGATGGAGCCATGATTTCAGGTCTTTCCTAAATCTTGCAATAGAATTTAGGGATTTCAGGGCTGGAGGGAGTGCATTCCACAGAGTAGTGGCTGCGTAGTAAAAAGCATTTTTTCCCTTGAGTGTCTTGAAACTGGGGGGAACTAGATCATATGGACTTCCTCTGCTTGAGTACCTGTGAGCATCCCTCACTCTGGGCAGATAGCCCAGCAGGTACTTAGGAACAGAGGCATCTAGGATCTTGAAGACCAGACACAATGAGAGCTGAGATACTCTCTCCTCCACTCTTAGCCATCCCAGGCTACTAAAGTGGGCAGAGGTAAGATGAGACCTGGGGTTCAATTTTAGTAGTAACCTCACAAGCTTGTTTTGGGAGGTCTGCAGCTTTGTTTTCAATAGCTTGGAGATACCTCTGTAGTCTGTACCATGAAGTACAAGCATAGTCAAAGTGGCACTGGATGAGGGCACCGGCCAAGGTCCTCATAGCACTGCTGTTGACATAAGGGGATATCCTAAAGGTCTGGTTGACCTTTGAGATCACTTTCATTGCTGAAAGCCATACAGCAGACTGAAAGCCATACAACAGACCATGTGACCTCCATTGGAAATGCATTGGGGGCGGCCATGACACTCACAACTAAAATCAGTGTTGCGACCGTGTGAGGTCAGCCTAAGGCTGAGCTCACACGGTTAATGCAGTGATTTTTGTTGTGAGTGTCATGGCCGCCCCCAATGCATTTCCAATGGAGGTCACATGGTCTGTTGTATGGTTTCAGCTGTGTTTCGACTGCGCCCCTCCCCCTCACACAACACAATGTTGTGTCAAACCATGTGACTCCCATTGGAAATGCATTGGGGCGGCCATGACACTACCCAACGAGCATAGAGCATTGCATTAACCGTGTAGGGTGCACTCACACGGTTAATGCAATTCTCTGTGCTCGTTGGATCAATGCTGTGTTGTGTCATGGCCGCCCAATGCATTTCCAATGGAGGTCACATGGTTTGACACAATATTGTGTTGTGTGAGGGGGAGGGGTGCATTCGACTGCGCCCCTCCCCCTCACACAACACAATGTTGTGTCAAACCATGTGACTCCCATTGGCAATGCATTGGGCGGCCATGACACAACACAACAAGCATCCAACGAGCACAAGAATTGCATTAAAGGTGTGAGCTCAGCCTAAGGCCTCACTCAGACCTTTACTGCATTGCTGCATGCTTGTTGGATGAATGTTGTGTAGTGTCATGGCCGCCCCAATGCATTTCCAATGGAAGTCACATGGTTTGTATTCCACATTTTGGACTACAAGCTGTTGTATGGCTTCCGGCTGTGTTTCGACTGCGCCCCTCCCCCTCATACAACACAAATGTTGTGTCAAACCATGTGACTCCCATTGGAAATGCATTGGGGTGGCCATGACACTACACAACATTCATCCAACAAGCATACAGCAATGCAGTAAAGGTCTGAGTGAGGCCTCAGAGTGTGGAGTAGGAGAGTAGCGACACGCTTTGATCTCGCCGCAAAGCGGGTGCCAATTCAGTATTTTAGCCGTGACGTGAGCGCCCCCTCCAGAGATACTTCCGGGTCCTACTTTTGTGTCCCCATAGAGTTATACTGTGACGCTCCGTCGGACTAAATCTGAGACGAAAACAACCACGAAAGTCTCATTTTACCGCTTTCCTCGCAACAACAAAGCTGATGCTCTCCCAAATCTGCTGTGACAGGCCGTCTGCCCCACACTGAATACTATCGCCATTTAATTTAATTGTGTCAACTAAATCTTCATTAATGCAAACTAGATTCAACGTACTCAAGCCTGCACACATTCTAAATATGCCCCCGAAATATTTTACTGAGCAAATGGACTGTTACCACCTTCAATAATAATGATAATAATAGACTTTATTGTCTCCACATCATATATTTTCTTTGTCATGGACACTTGTACAAAACAAGTGTCCATTGGAGTTGGAAGCATTAAGACCCATTTTAACCCTCAATGTCTTCCTTTCTGAAAAATAACGTCATTGTAAAAAGATTCACGCGTTTATATATTCTATTTACAATGAGCTGCGGACGGGAGCTGGTGCCACTTGGACCCGGACATAACGTAGCACTACAAAATGACGTCGGACTTAAATACTGAATATGTTTCTTTTCCCTTTTTACTTCCTTTATGATGAATTCCTGTTCTGTTCTTTGGCTTTATAGAAGTGTCTCTTTGTACGTCTCTGAATGTTTTGATGAATTGAACAAGGTGGACCCTATTGTAAACGAGTGTAATGCTTTATGGTGTCGTCCACTCACAGTTAACAGTCTTTGTATTGAGTTGTGCTTGAAATGTACTGTAATTCTGCAAACTGTTAAACCGTTTAACGTGTGTGCACTCTGATCCATAAGGTTAATAATTCAAGTTCTGATCCAGACTTATTCCTTAAAGGAGAATTCCATACTAAAAGGCTTTCTTACCTTTCTTTGTAGTTGTTACGTCCCCCCCAAAGAGGTCCAAGTGTTATTTTGTGCAAAAGCTCCTTATTGGCTATTTCCCCTACCATAAGCCCTAAATGAATTGCATTGAATTGAATGGGAATTGAATGGGGCTATGGGGTGTTGTGCTAATTTGCTTATTTCCATCGCTCAAAATTATTCTTTTTTGTATATATCCTCTCTTCATAATGTAAATAATATCCCAAGCGACACACTTTACTACTTATTTAGATGGAAATAAGCGAATTAGCACAACACCCCATAGCCCCATTCAATTCCCATTCAATGTAATTCATTGAGGGCTTATGGTAGGGGAAATAGCCAATAAGGAGTTTTTGCACAAAAAAACACCTGCACCTTTTTGGTGGGGACGTAACGATTACAAAGAAAGGTAAGAAAGCCTTCTAGCATGGAATTCTCCTTTAATAAGTAACCTGGCTCACTTCTCTGTGCATGTTGACGCTGCCAGACACACCGATCCACTGCGTGAAAAGAGGAGACATTATGGGCACTAGATTTGCCCGTAAACCTCAAGTTTAGCAGCAGATACAGTTAATATACGGTAATATACAGGTGTGATGGTACATATACAGTTAATATATGGTAATATACAGGTGTGATGGTACAACTCGGGAGTTTACCGGAGTTTGTTGGAAAGTTTAACGGGAGCTTCCTGTAATATTATACACATCCGTATTCCATGCTTTTTGCGCAGTGCAAGCTGTTTTTCTGCTGCATCAGGTAAGAAATAAACATCATGTTTAAATGCAGTATTAGTTGGTATTCACTGAATATGCTTCCCTTGAACCGAAACCACTCTGCAGTCTGTTGATTCATTTGTCAATCAATCAATCAAATCACGTGAAGAGCTGCGTTCGTTTGTTTGTTCGTTCGTTAGTAAATACCAGTGGTGGAAAGTAACTAAGTACTTTTACTTAAGTACTGTACTTAAGTACAATCTTGAGGTATTTGTACTTTACTTGAGTATTTCCAATTTTCCAGTACTTTTACTTCTACTACCACTACATCTCAGAGCCAAAATTTGTACTTTTACTCCACTACAATTATTTGAAAACTTTAGTTACTTTGGAGATTTTAATTTTGATTAGAAAACATGCATCAACCACTTCAACCCTATACATTTCGGCCATTCAAAAATAGCCGATCTACAAGCTCCCTCCCTGACGGTGTGACCCCTCCCTCCCTGACGGTGTGACCCCTCCCATTCACACCTCACACTGTGTAAACAGTGTGACCGGTATGTAAACTACATCTACATAAAAGCAGAGAGTTAAATCCTCTTCAGTCCTGGAGGAACATAAAGGCCGTGGCTACGTTAAGTAAACTGTTATCGACGCTTCCACTCCACTGCAGCGCTGCATGGTTGAACTGCACCAACTGGACTCTGAAGAGCTTTTACCAACTGGAGTACCATCATCCTGATCCTCATCTTCTTCATCATCATCATCATCATCACTGAACGACACCAGAAGGCTCTCAGATGGCTTCTGATGTCTGAGGTGAGCTCAGTATTTCATACACTTACTGTGTGTGTGTGTGTGTGTGTGTGTGTGTGTGTGTGTGTGTGTGTGTGTGTGTGTGTGTGTGTGTGTGTGTGTGTGTGTGTGTGTGTGTGTGTGTGTGTGTGTGTGTGTGTGTGTGTGTGTGTGTGTGTGTGTGTGTGTGTGTGTGCGCGCGCTGGTGCGCGTGAGACAGTCAATGGATTATTATTCAGTTTCAGTTTTTTTCATGTCATATGAAAGCAAATCATAGCTTCAAATTGACATATTGGTTGTTCAGTTTGACCCACCAGTTTTGGAGATGTGGCTTATAGTGTAATGTCTTGCAGAGAAACAGCGAGTTGAGAAAACAGGCTTGAAATGTTCACTTCTGTGGACTCTAACATTACACCTAGCTACATGTTTAAGCATTTATTTCATATTTACATGTCGATTTCAGCTCTGACATTTATTTCAGACATGTATGTGAAGAGTCTATGCCTGTGATATTGCATAAAACAATCAGTTTTCTCCTCTCCTGAACAGTTCATCTTGTTTTCTCCTCTCCTGAACAGTTAGTCTTGTTTTCTCCTCTCCTGAACACTTATGGCCCTATTTTGCGTGTCTTAAGTACCAGGTCTTATGACTTAACTTAAGACCTGGAGGCGTGGTCAATGCTGTTTGGCCACTCAGAATAGCCAAATGGCATTGATCACGCCTCCAGGTCTTAAGTTAAGTAATAAGACCTGGTACTTAAGACACGCATAATAGGGCCCTTAGAGCCCTATTAAGCAAGACGAAAAACCCATGCGGTAATACAGATTTCGCCCTCGCTCTGCGCCTTTTCGTATTATGGAAGCCGTGGTGAGCGCTCACTCATATGGAATACCACGTTCCTGCATAATTTAGCATTGGGGGAGTGTCCATATGTTAATTATTTTCGCTTTGCGCTAATTTGCTATTAAGCCCCTTGACCTAAAAACACTCAGCGCATACCGATTCCGCCTGGGTCTGACCACGTCTTAAAAGCAAAAAGCACTGTTTCATTTTACACTTGAGCGGCTCTGGAGTGCTGCTGGAGTGTTGCCATGTCTGTTTATTATAAGCGGCTTCTTTTTCTGCAAAGATGCTTGTAAATATTGGTAGTTGTGGTTGCTTTTCTTGTTTCTAAAGTGCTTATTTGGGCTTTTCTCCTAATGTTGTTTAAACCAGTGATCCTCACACAGCGACATTCCCATGTCAAGGACCCCCAGATTAATGCATTTGCCCAACTAAGCCAGTGACCCCCATGACAGATTTGTGTTTTTAAATGTTTCAATAACATTTTTCAAAAATATTCCACAATTGTCACTTTTTTCAAAGATTACTTTTGAAAATAGCAGATCTACCAGCTCACAATGCATCACATTCATTCATTAAAACAATGAACTCTGACTGCAGGGGGATATATATTTATAATGATCATTCTAACAATGTGCAAGAAAATATGTAAAAAGAAGGAAGAACTTTATATTTGTGGACAATCAAAATATGCTGGAAATTTTAATGTGGTGTCATTAAAAGGAATCTTGATATGGCAGACTCACTATCTAGAAAATAAAAACATGGCACTTCATTTAAAATAGGTTGTAGACCCCTGTGGCAGCGGTGGCCGAACGGATAGCGGCGCGGTCTAGATACCGGAAGGTTCCCAGTTCGAACCAGCCGTCCGACACGTTAAAATTACCACCGCTGAAATGCCCTTGAACAAGGCATCAACCACTACGATGAAATGTGTTCTATGAGCAGGGCCTGGCTGGAAACAAGTTCTTGAGCTTAGCCCAGATACCCTGGGTAAATATAGATTTCATTTCATTTCATTTCATTGTTATATGCGATTCTTTTGGGAGTATGTTTATAGACCTATTTACTTGTTTCTATGACACATGGCAACAGCGAGTTTTCTGGCTTTCTCGTTGAGATTATAAAGGGTCATATATCGCTCATTTCTCAACCTTTTTTAGAAATTAAAACATCTCCATACTCATTGGGAGGTTTGCTTTCATACGCTGTATCACACCCGACTCAATTCTTCTTCAATAATATGCTACGAGCGAAGACCATAACATTGGGGCCGCAGCAATACGCATGGCGCACGTATGGCATTTCAACTCATTCCTTCGTCGTGACTCGAATGAAATAAAATAAAATAAACGTTATTTTACTGGTGTTTTTCAATAGAAACAAATAAAGAGCGTGTGTGCAACAGTCAGTGCATATACGTGCATGCACTATAGGCTATATTTCCTCCTTGTCGGGATGGTGAGCTGAGCTCTTCACAGCCCGTTTGTCTTTCATATTATTCTTATAATATTTGATATTATAAACACTCATGGTTCTCTCATTTCTCAACCGTTTTTTAAAATGTAAAAATCCCCATATTCCTTATGAATCTTGCTTTCATTCGCTGTATGGTACATGGTTCTATTTTTATCGAATTAAACAATATCAAACGAACTTGTATGTTCGGGGGTTAGACGATTCTGGGAACATTACGCATGGATTGCCAATTTGCCAGCCAATGCTGCGTATCTACTCGCAGTTCCATTCCGATCTGAAAGGTATAGGTAGGTGCCATTTCAAAGTCTTAGTTATTCATTTATGAATCAAATGAACTAGAATAAAGATTTTTACAGCTGTTTTTCATGCTTAGAACAGAAACAAATTAAGTGACGATGTGCGTATATCTCCCTCCCTTAGCATATGGCTGCGCCGCTGTAATGACTTTCCAATGAAAACTGCAAGTTACTTAACAAAATAGAGACATAGGCCTACAAGCTATGCACATCATGGCTGTGACAGCTTGTGGATCTGTTCTTTGGAGGCATAAAGGTGACAGCATGCAGTGCAATATGAATAATTAACCCAAATGTGACAAAGTCATGTCATGTCTATGGTGCCAGTCTGCAGAAATGTAATACCACTTGCCGAAAAGGGCGCATTCCATGAGGATCAGCTGGTGTCGTAAAGAGATTAGTACGGACATGTTCATTGGGTAAACCTCAAAACTCCCTGAAACACTCCCATGACTAATTCAAGGCCGTTTTGCTCACACCACGGGGTGTCGAAAGCGCTTCTCACCTGGCCCATAATTGTAATATGACATTGCACCCGCCCCCACGTCTTAAAAACTGTAAAATTATATGTAATTAGATTCCACTTGCTTAATAGGGCCCTTAGTCTTGTTTTCTCCTCCTGAACAGTTAGTCTTGTTTTCTCCTCTCCTGAACAGTTAGTCTTGTTTTCTCCTCCTCAACAGTTAGTCTTGTTTTCTCCTCCTCAACAGTTAGTCTTGTTTTCTCCTCTCCTGAACAGTTAGTCTTGTTTTCTCCTCTCCTGAACAGTTCATCTTGTTTTCTCCTCTCCTGAGCAGTTCATCTTGTTTTCTCCTCTCCTGAACAGTTAGTCTTGTTTTCTCCTCCTCAACAGTTAGTCTTGTTTTCTCCTCTCCTGAACAGTTAGTCTTGTTTTCTCCTCTCCTGAACAGTTAGTCTTGTTTTCTCCTCTCCTCAACAGTTAGTCTTGTTTTCTCCTCTCCTGAACAGTCAGTCTTGTTTTCTCCTCTCCTGAACAGTTAGTCTTGTTTTCTCCTCTCCTGAACAGTTAGTCTTGTTTTCTCCTCTCCTGAACAGTTGGTCTTGTTTTCTCCTCTCCTGAACAGTTAGTCTTGTTTTCTCCTCTCCTGAACAGTTGGTCTTGTTTTCTCCTCTCCTGAACAGTTCATCTTGTCACCGTGACACATTTATATCATTTATATTTATATCGTTGTCAGTGGTGGAAGAAAATGTACTCAAAATGTTTTGCTGAAGTAAAAGTATCAATACTGCAAATACTCTGTTAAAAGACCGCGCTATGAGCTTGTAGATCTGCTATTTTTCAACAGATAAATCATAACATAATGCTTAAAAAAAACACCAAAATGGGTTCCCGCCCAGAATGGAGATGGCAAAATGTTACATACATCATTCAATAGGCCTGACAGACCTGTTCTGCTTAGCCAAAAAGAAATGCAACGCAGGAAATAAAATCGATAAACAACAATAGATATAAATAAAACATCAAAACATCAAAACTATACAAAAATCAGGTGGGTTTTTCAGGAGCGATTTAAATGGTGTCACCGACTCGGCAAGCTTGGGGGGGGGGCCTGACCCCCCGGGGGCGAGGCATTCCAAGAACTTATATTTGTTCTCACTGTATGTACAGTATTGGCCTGAATATAAGAATATGTTTTTCTTCCAATGGAAATACCCTAAAAAAATGTATGTATGTATGTATGTATGTATGTATGTATGTATGTATGTATGTATGTATGTATGTATGTATGTATGTATGTATGTATGTATGTATGTATGTATGTATGTATGTATGTATGTATGTGTGTGTGTATGTATGTATCTAATGTTTTAATTATTGTTTCTTATCTCATTACATTTAAAATGTTGCCCAATTCTTTGCAGAACAATAACGTTGCTTGAATAATTCCAATTGGACGGACGGGAGGAGGAGGAGGAAGATGCAGAGCGTTGCGTCCTGCGTGTACTTTTCTGCGGGGTTGGTCGTGGGCTTCCTGTGGCTGCAGATGTTCCTGCTGGCGACCGGCAGGGCCTACTTTTACACGTCCCCGCGGCCGCACCGCGCCGGCCAACACCTTCACCACCTCAACCTTCTGCACTCAGGTAGTTAAATATACCTTCACCACCACAGCCTTCTACACTCAGGTAGTTAAATATACCTTCACCACCACAGCCTTCTGCACTCAGGTAGTTAAATATACCTTCACCACCACAACCTTCTGCACTCAGGTAGTTAAATATACCTTCACCACCACAACCTTCTACACTCAGGTAGTTAAATATACCTTCACCACCACAACCTTCTACACTCAGGTAGTTAAATATACCTTCACCACCACAACCTTCTACACTCAGGTAGTTAAATATACCTTCACCACCACAACCTTCTACACTCAGGTAGTTAAATATACCTTCACCACCACAACCTTCTACACTCAGGTAGTTAAATATACCTTCACCACCACAACCTTCTACACTCAGGTAGTTAAATATACCTTCACCACCACAACCTTCTACACTCAGGTAGTTAAATATACCTTCACCACCACAACCTTCTACACTCAGGTAGTTAAATATACCTTCACCACCACAACCTTCTACACTCAGGTAGTTAAATATACCTTCACCACCACAGCCTTCTGCACTCTATAGTTAAATATACCTTCACCACCACAACCTTCTACACTCAGGTAGTTAAATATACCTTCACCACCACAACCTTCTACACTCAGGTAGTTAAATATACCTTCACCACCACAGCCTTCTACACTCAGGTAGTTAAATATACCTTCACCACCACAGCCTTCTACACTCAGGTAGTTAAATATACCTTCACCACCACAGCCTTCTACACTCAGGTAGTTAAATATACCTTCACCACCACAACCTTCTACACTCAGGTAGTTAAATATACCTTCACCACCACAGCCTTCTACACTCAGGTAGTTAAATATACCTTCACCACCACAGCCTTCTGCACTCAGGTAGTTAAATATACCTTCACCACCACAACCTTCTACACTCAGGTAGTTAAATATACCTTCACCACCACAACCTTCTGCACTCAGGTAGTTAAATATACCTTCACCACCACAGCCTTCTGCACTCAGGTAGTTAAATATACCTTCACCACCACAACCTTCTACACTCAGGTAGTTAAATATACCTTCACCACCACAACCTTCTACACTCAGGTAGTTAAATATACCTTCACCACCACAACCTTCTACACTCAGGTAGTTAAATATACCTTCACCACCACAACCTTCTACACTCAGGTAGTTAAATATACCTTCACCACCACAGCCTTCTGCACTCTATAGTTAAATATACCTTCACCACCACAGCCTTCTGCACTCAGGTAGTTAAATATACCTTCACCACCACAGCCTTCTGCACTCAGGTAGTTAAATATACCTTCACCACCACAACCTTCTACACTCAGGTAGTTAAATATACCTTCACCACCACAGCCTTCTACACTCAGGTAGTTAAATATACCTTCACCACCACAACCTTCTGCACTCAGGTAGTTAAATATACCTTCACCACCACAGCCTTCTACACTCAGGTAGTTAAATATACCTTCACCACCACAACCTTCTACACTCAGGTAGTTAAATATACCTTCACCACCACAACCTTCTACACTCAGGTAGTTAAATATACCTTCACCACCACAACCTTCTACACTCAGGTAGTTAAATATACCTTCACCACCACAACCTTCTACACTCAGGTAGTTAAATATACCTTCACCACCACAACCTTCTACACTCAGGTAGTTAAATATACCTTCACCACCACAACCTTCTACACTCAGGTAGTTAAATATACCTTCACCACCACAACCTTCTACACTCAGGTAGTTAAATATACCTTCACCACCACAACCTTCTACACTCAGGTAGTTAAATATACCTTCACCACCACAGCCTTCTGCACTCTATAGTTAAATATACCTTCACCACCACAGCCTTCTGCACTCAGGTAGTTAAATATACCTTCACCACCACAACCTTCTACACTCAGGTAGTTAAATATACCTTCACCACCACAGCCTTCTGCACTCAGGTAGTTAAATATACCTTCACCACCACAGCCTTCTGCACTCAGGTAGTTAAATATACCTTCACCACCACAACCTTCTACACTCAGGTAGTTAAATATACCTTCACCACCACAACCTTCTACACTCAGGTAGTTAAATATACCTTCACCACCACTACCTTCTACACTCAGGTAGTTAAATATACCTTCACCACCACAACCTTCTACACTCAGGTAGTTAAATATACCTTCACCACCACAACCTTCTACACTCAGGTAGTTAAATATACCTTCACCACCACAACCTTCTACACTCAGGTAGTTAAATATACCTTCACCACCACAACCTTCTACACTCAGGTAGTTAAATATACCTTCACCACCACAGCCTTCTACACTCAGGTAGTTAAATATACCTTCACCACCACAGCCTTCTACACTCAGGTAGTTAAATATACCTTCACCACCACAGCCTTCTACACTCTATAGTTAAATATACCTTCACCACCACAGCCTTCTGCACTCAGGTAGTTAAATATACCTTCACCACCACAACCTTCTACACTCAGGTAGTTAAATATACCTTCACCACCACAACCTTCTGCACTCAGGTAGTTAAATATACCTTCACCACCACAGCCTTCTACACTCTATAGTTAAATATACCTTCACCACCACAGCCTTCTGCACTCAGGTAGTTAAATATACCTTCACCACCACAACCTTCTACACTCAGGTAGTTAAATATACCTTCACCACCACAACCTTCTACACTCAGGTAGTTAAATATACCTTCACCACCACAACCTTCTACACTCAGGTAGTTAAATATACCTTCACCACCACAGCCTTCTACACTCTGACATCGACTGTTCTCCGCTTCACCTCCCAATGAATGAATGAATGAATGAATGGACCACTGTAAAGCGCTTTGAGCACTTGGAAAAGTGCTTCAAAAAGGCAATTCATTATTTTCATTTTAAAAAATAGGAATTTAAAAAAATTCCAAAAAGTTAGCACATCCAAAAATTAAATAAATGGCGGACAAAGTACTCACATTTCTATTTCTTTATTGGCACACACCAAAATGGAACGCTTATGCGTTTGGGCTATGCAGCCTTCATCAGGGCATTGTGCTCTTTGCTCTGATGATGGATAACCCTTTTGGAAATTTTTTAATTCCTATTTTGTAATGTATACTGGATTTGTGTTTAGCGCTCAACTGAAAACCATTGCTGATGTGCAACCTCTTTTTCTCATTTCATTATTTTTATTGTTGGACACCAGAGTTAAAGGAGAAGTCCATGCTAGAAGGCTTTCTTACCTTTATTTGTAGTTGTTACGTCCCCACCTGCAAAGAGGTCCAGGTGTTATTTGTAGTTGTTACGTCCCCACCAAAGAGGTCCAGGTGTTATTTGATTGATTGATTGATTGATTGATTGAAGAATTTATTAACAGTTTGCAGAATTACAGTACATTTCAAGCACAAACTCAATACAAAGGCTGTTAACTGTGAGTGGACGACCCAATTAAGCATTACACTTGTTTCCAATAGGGTCCACCATGTTCAAATCATCAAAACATTTAGAGACGTACAAATAGACACTTCTATAGACAGAACAGGAATTCATCATAAAGGAGGTAAAAAGGGAAAAGAAATATATACAGTGAGGGGAAAAAAGGGGGGGGGGCGGGGGGGGGGGGATTCAGATTTTACGGGGGCCAGTTTCGAATTGCAGCCATCCGTAGGTGCCCTTTGAGAGCGGTTTTGAAGGAGTCAAGGGATTCGCATGTCTTAATGACAGTTGGTAGGGCGTTCCACATTTTGGTGGCATAGGAGCGAAAAGAATTTAGTCCCTTGTTTGTGCCGAATCTGGGTTGTACATGGTTCGTTGCACTCCCTCTGGTGTTGTGGGTGTGGACTTCGTTAACATTAAGGAAGTATCTAGAAAGGTACATGGGTATCTTGGTGGTGTATCGAATCTTGTGGACCAGACCCATTGCAAGATGCTGTACTCTGTCGTCGACCCTAAGCCATTCCAGCCTGTCGAAGTGGGCAGGGGTGAGGTGGGTTCGGGGGGCTAGATCAAGTAGGAGCCTGACCAGTTTGTAGTTGTTACGTCCCCACCAAATAAGTCCAGGTGTTATTTGTAGTTGTTACGTCCCCAACAAAGAGGTCCAGGTGTTATTTGTAGTTGTTACGTCCCCACCAAAGAAGTCCAGGTGTTATTTGTAGTTGTTACGTCCCCACCAAAGAGGTCCAGGTGTTATTTGTAGTTGTTACGTCCCCACCAAAGAGGTCCAGGTGTTATTTGTAGTTGTTACGTCCCCACCAAAGAAGTCCAGGTGTTATTTGTAGTTGTTACGTCCCCACCAAAGAGGTCCAGGTGTTATTTTGTGCTAAAGTGCATTATTGGCTATTTCCCCTAATATAAGCCCTCAATGGGGGTTGGGTTTTTGTGCTAATTCGCTTATTTCCATCGAAATAAGTAGTAAAGTGTGCCGCTTGGGATACTATTTACATTAAGAAGAGAGGATATATACTATTTTTTTATTATTAGCACAACATGGTAGGGGAAATAGCCAATAATGCACTTTTGCACAAAATAACACCTGGACCTCTTTGGTGGGGACGTAACAACTACAAATAACACCTGGACCTCTTTGGTGGGGACGTAACAACTACAAATAACACCTGGACCTCTTTGGTGGGGACGTAACAACTACAAATAACACATGGACCTCTTTGGTGGGGACGTAACAACTACAAATAAAGGTAAGAAAGCCTTCTAGCATGGAATTCTCCTTTAATGTGATTGTGACATTTTAAAGTTTTTTGTAATTTTTTTTTCTTTGTTTAGGTTTTCTGAGCTCAATTGCACCCAAAAGAACCTGAACTTTTAACATTCAGTAGATTTTCTGTGGTCTGGAACAAATAAGTGCTCTGATTTTGATGTCACAGCCTGCAAATCCCAATCCCATACATGACGATGGGATTTGCATCCAGCAGATGTCACTGTTTTGCCTGTTTTCATTGCAGCTCAAAAGGCTTCACAGACAAAAGCGAAAACCCCACACCACAGAAACTCAAAAGTTCAGGTTCTTTGCGGGTAAAAAAAAAACCTAAACGAAAAACGAAAAATAAAAATAAATGACAATTGATGTCATGAAACATTGAATGTTTTATAATGTTTCCAACAGATCCAGATGTGGACAGCTGTGTTAACCCATTTAGGCCCGACGTCGAAATTTAAAAAAAAAAATGTCAGTGGTTCTCAAACTATTTCATGTCAAGGACCCCTAGAATTATATGTATTTGGCCACCGACCCCCATCTGAAAATGTGTGGTTCCAGGGACCCCCCAGAAGCAAAGATTTGAGTTAAAATGTTCACTCTGTAATAATATATGTTCAATGATTTGAGGCACATTTTCACGATTTTTCAAAAATAGCAAACCTACAAGCTCATAGCGCGGCACTTGGTGCCGCGCTATGAGCTTGTAGATCTGCTATTTTTCAATAGCTAAAGTACAACATAATGTTGTACACCAAAAGGGGTTAAAGTCTTAATGTTTCCCAACAGCTCTAGAGGTTGACAGCAGCGCTGCGGACCACCTCTCCAACACCACCCGCCTCCTCTGCTGGGTCATGACGGGACCGCGGAACCTGGAGTCCAGAACCAGACACGTCAAAGCCACCTGGGGAGGGCGCTGTAACACGGTCAGTGACCTGGGGAGGGCGCTGTAACACGGTCAGTGACCTGGGGAGGGCGCTGTAACACGGTCAGTGACCCGGGGAGGGCGCTGTAACATGGTCAGTGACCTGGGGAGGGCGCTGTAACACGGTCAGTGACCTGGGGAGGGCGCTGCAGCACGGTCAGTGACCTGGGGAGGGCGCTGTAACACGGTCAGTGACCTGGGGAGGGCGCTGCAGCACGGTCAGTGACTTGGGGAGGGCGCTGCAGCACGGTCAGTGACCTGGGGAGGGCGCTGTAACACGGTCAGTGACCTGGGGAGGGCGCTGTAACATGGTCAGTGACCTGGGGAGGGCGCTGTAACGCGGTCAGTGACCTGGGGAGGGCGCTGTAACACGGTCAGTGACCTGGGGAGGGCGCTGCAGCACGGTCAGTGACCTGGGGAGGGCGCTGCAGCACGGTCAGTGACCTGGGGAGGGCGCTGTAACACGGTCAGTGACCTGGGGAGGGCGCTGCAGCACGGTCAGTGACCTGGGGAGGGCGCTGTAACACGGTCAGTGACCTGGGGAGGGCGCTGCAGCACGGTCAGTGACCTGGGGAGGGCGCTGCAGCACGGTCAGTGACCTGGGGAGGGCGCTGCAGCACGGTCAGTGACCTGGGGAGGGCGCTGCAGCACGGTCAGTGACCTGGGGAGGGCGCTGTAACACGGTCAGTGACCTGGGGAGGGCGCTGCAGCACGGTCAGTGACCTGGGGAGGGCGCTGCAGCACGGTCAGTGACCTGGGGAGGGCGCTGTAACACGGTCAGTGACCTGGGGAGGGCGCTGCAGCACGGTCAGTGACCTGGGGAGGGCGCTGCAGCACGGTCAGTGACCTGGGGAGGGCGCTGTAACACGGTCAGTGACCTGGGGAGGGCGCTGCAGCACGGTCAGTGACCTGGGGAGGGCGCTGTAACACGGTCAGTGACCTGGGGAGGGCGCTGTAACATGGTCAGTGACCTGGGGAGGGCGCTGCAGCACGGTCAGTGCTTAAGAGTATATATGAATAGAGACGGCACCCGAGTTCACTCGTCCACTTGCATTAATAGTCAGTTTCACTATCCAATTTTGTCGGAATATTTTGAAGAGTTTGTAAACCTATACATTTTTGGAAAGGGTATTGTGTAAGGAATCAGAAAATCAATGTTGCCATTTGCCCAGTCTGTAGCGGCCATATTGGAATTTACAAAATGGCCACCGTAAAAATGTATGTTTTGTAATATCTCAGCCTCTAAATGAGCTAGAACATTGATTTTAACTGCTCAACCAACATTTTCAGCATCAAGTTATCCAATGGTGGTAGTTATAAAGCTACAAAAAATGTCAACATTAACCCTTAGACTGGGTCCAAAGTGACCTGGTGTGGTTGCAGCTTCACTATGTAATGTTGTTGGATATTTTTTAAAGATTTGCATAACTATACATTTTTGGAAATGGTATTGTCTAAGCCAAGGAATCAGAAAATCAATGTTTGCATTTGCCCAGATATGTATATGGCGGCCATATTGGAATTTACAAAATGGCAGCAGTAACATTTATGTTTTGTATTATCTTGGCTTCTAAATAAGATGGAACATTGATTTTAATGCATAAACCAATATTTTCAGGGTGAAGTAATCCAGTGGTCCAAGTTATTCATTTTTGTATCATCCCATTGAAATACGTAATCCACCATATGGGTAAAAAAAACGGCACAGCCCAGGTAGTCAGTCAGATACTAACTCTGAGTTGTTTTTATTGAAAGGTGTATTTTAACTGTGAACTTTGGATGTTTTTGTAACCATCTTAAACATCATGACATGTGTAATCACAGACAGTCTCTATGCATCATCATCATCATCATCATCATCATCATCATCATCATCATCATCATCATCATCATCATCATCATCATCATCATCATCATCATCATCATCATCATCATCACTTTTGTGCATCGTCATCTTTCTGCATTGGCTGCTGCACTGACAATGTCAGTACAGGCCAAGTCCTTAGCTTTGCAGGAACATCTGCCAGAAGAATGGTCAGATTTACACTTGCATTGGACCATCTCAAGGATGGCCTTTGGGCTGGGAGGACCTCTGTGGTCGTTGGTTTCAGCATGCCATCCAAGTGTTTAAAGAACCCATTTTGCAGGGGATCAATCCTGCAGAGCAATGGCTGCTTGTGCTCATGCCCTTGTTTGGACATGGACTCTCAAGATGTTCTGCTTCAGAGCTCCAGGTATTGGAGGACGCTTGTCACTTTCTGCCCTATGTTTGCAGAACAGATGCATCGCAGTTCAGGGATTGTCTTGAGTGAGTAAGCTGCACATACACAAGGACTCCAGTGTTGATATCATTCCTTCCGTCACATCTGCTTCATCCAGGTTGACCTACAGCCAGGTTGCCTTGCCTATATGGGAGAACCTCCCTGTGTTGCCGACTCCAGTGAATACATGGAAGGCTGGCAAAGCCTTTGCTCTTACTTTACCTAGAGCTCGTCACAGTGGTTCAATCTGCACAACACCAGAGGCCAAATGGACATGTTCTTCAGCAAGAGGTCATAGTTTGCTGTGAATAAACGTCCGTTTGGGGAGAAAAATACCAACTGTGCATCAGGTGGGATCACAAGGGATCACCTTGGAGGATCCCCTGTTGCACTCTAGAGATATGAAGGAGACCAAGGACCTGTTGTACTCTAGAGATATGAAGGAGACCAAGGACCTGTTGTACTCTAGAGATATGAAGGAGACCAAGGACCTGTTGTACTCTAGAGATATGAAGGAGACCAAGGACCTGTTGTACTCTAGAGATATGAAGGAGACCAAGGACCTGTTGTACTCTAGAGATATGAAGGAGACCAAGGACCTGTTGTACTCTAGAGATATGAAGGAGACCAAGGACCGGTTGTACTCTAGAGATATGAAGGAGACCAAGGACCTGTTGTACTCTAGAGATATGAAGGAGACCAAGGACCTGTTGTACTCTAGAGATATGAAGGAGACCAAGGACCTGTTGTACTCTAGAGATATGAAGGAGACCAAGGACCTGTTGTACTCTAGAGATATGAAGGAGACCAAGGACCGGTTGTACTCTAGAGATATGAAGGAGACCAAGGACCTGTTGTACTCTAGAGATATGAAGGAGACCAAGGACCTGTTGTACTCTAGAGATATGAAGGAGACCAAGGACCTGTTGTACTCTAGAGATATGAAGGAGACCAAGGACCTGTTGTACTCTAGAGATATGAAGGAGACCAAGGACCTGTTGTACTCTAGAGATATGAAGGAGACCAAGGACCTGTTGTACTCTAGAGATATGAAGGAGACCAAGGACCTGTTGTACTCTAGAGATATGAAGGAGACCAAGGACCTGTTGTACTCTAGAGATATGAAGGAGACCAAGGACCTGTTGTACTCTAGAGATATGAAGGAGACCAAGGACCTGTTGTACTCTAGAGATATGAAGGAGACCAAGGACCTGTTTGCAAGGCTGATGGGGCAAGTACCATCAGCCTTGCAAACAGGTCCTTGGCCATCTCAAGCCAAGATATCAACCAGAAAGAAGCCATAGGAAACTATGAATTCACTCTGACACCAAGGGCACTGTTGGGAACAATTCTGCCATGCCATGATGACAAGTCCAAGTTAATCCATCTACTTGTACAGTACAGCAGGGGATCCTCCAAGGTGATCATCACGTCTGCTTCTGGATACACTATAGGAGCAACAAAGACCTGGTCTTTGAGGAAAATAACCATGAAGAAGCAGACATCTGCTGATCCAACAGGCTGTGCTGGCTTCACAGTGAAACCAACCTGATGCACAGTTGGTATTTTTCTCCCCAGATACGGACGTTTATTCACAGCAAACTATTATCTCTTGCTGAAGAACATGTCCATTTCTATGGCCTCTGGTGTTGTGCAGATTGAACCACTGTGACAAACTCTAGGTAAAGAAAGAGCAAAGGCTTTGCCAGCCTTCCATGTATTCACTGGATCCTTTTATGTGCAGCTTACTCACCCAAGGGTATCAACATCAAGACAATACCTTACCTTACTCACCCAAGGGTATCAACATCAAGACAATACCTGAACTTACTCACCCAAGGGTATCAACATCAAGACAATAAGCTTACTCACCCAAGGGTATCAACATCAAGACAATACCTGAACTTACTCACCCAAGGGTATCAACATCAAGACAATAAGCTTACTCACCCAAGGGTATCAACATCAAGACAATACCTTGCAGCTTACTCACCCAAGGGTATCAACATCAAGACAATACCTTGCAGCTTACTCACCCAAGGGTATCAACATCAAGACAATACCTTGCAGCTTACTCACCCAAGGGTATCAACATCAAGACAATACCTGAACTGTATGTGCAGCTTACTCACCCAAGGGTATCAACATCAAGACAATCCCTGAACTGCGATGCATCTGTTCTGCAAACATAGGGCAGAAAGTGACAAGCTCCCTCCAACACCTGGAGCTCTGAAGCTGCACATCTTGAGAGTACACGTCCAAACAAGGGCATGGGCACAAGCAGCCATTGCTCTGCAGGATCAACAGCTGGATCCCCTGGAAAATGTGTACTTCAAACACTTGGATGGCATGCTGATGAGGTCTAACGACCACAGAGGTCCTCCCAGCCCCAAAGGCCATTCTTCAGAAGGTCCAATGCAAGTGTAAATCTGACTGTTCTGGCAGATGTTCCTGCAAAGCTAAGGACTTAGCCTGTATGTACTGTATGTACTGTATGTACTGTATGTACTGTATGTACTGTGTGTACTGTATGTACTGTATGTACTGTATGTACTGTATGTACTGTGTCAGTGCAGCAGCCAGTGCCAGAACGATGAGGATGATGATTATGATGATGATGATGCATAGAGACTGTCAGTGGCATGCACAGATATACACTAGGGGGTGCTAGAGCACCCCCTGCCCTTTTGGCAATGTGCCCTTTTGAAAAAAAATAGCAGACCTACAAGCTCGTAGCGCGCCACTCGGTGGCGCGCTACGAGCTTGTAGATCTGCTATTTTTCAATAGCTAAAGCATAACATAATGCTAACACCAAAAGGGGTTCCCGCCCAAAATGGATTAAGGCAACCGGCCGGTTCCACGCGCTGCACAAGGTGCCCTTTTTTAACTTGAGCACCTGCCCCTCTAAATGTCTGTGCACGCCACTGGAGACTGTCTATGTTTACACATGGACATGATGTTTAAGATGGTTACACAAACATCCAATGTTCACAGTTAAAAGACATCTTCTCAATAGAAATAACTAACTAAAGAGTTAGTATCTGACAGACTGCCTGGGCTGTGCTGTTTTTGAGTGGTGTAAACCACTCCTACAACTGGCTTTGTTAGTCTGTCTGTCTGTCTGTCTGTCTGTCTGTCTGTCTGTCTGTGCAAAAAAATTAGCATGGTTGATGCTGATTGGTTGATGCTGATTTCATTACGTCAGACATTACGTCAGAACACAGCTGATCAGGCTATATAAGACCTTACACCACTCAGTTCACACGGGTGTGATTTTTTTTATCCATATGGTGGATTACGTAAATTAAATGATAACTTGGATCATTAGATTCCTTGACCCTGAAAATATAGGTTTAGCCATTAAAATCAATGTTCCATCTCAGAAGCCAATATATTACAAAACATACATTTTACGGCTGCCATTTTGTAAATTCCAATATGCTATCCACAGACATCTGGCAAATGCAAACATTGATTTTCGGATTCCTTAGACAATACCCTTTCCAAAAATTATGCAAATCTTTTAAAAAAAATAAAGAATCCAACAACATTACATAGTGAAGCTGCAACCACACCAGGTCACTTTGGACCCAGTCTAAGGGTTAATGTTGACATTTTTTGTAGCTTTATAACTACCACCATTGGACTCCTTGATGCTGAAAATGTAGGTTTAGCTGTTAAAATCAATGTTCTAGCTCATTTAGAGGCTGAGATATTACAAAACGTACATTTTACGGTGGCCATTTTGTAAATTCCAATATGGCCGCCACCGACATCCGGGCAAATGGCAACATTGATTTTCTGATTCCTTACACAATACCCTTTCCAAAAATATATAGTTTTGCAACTCTTCAAAAAAATCCAACAAACATTAAAATCAAAGGATAAGGAACCTGACTATAAGTTGCTCTAAAGCGCATGAGGCGATTTTCCTCCTCCTTCCGGGTAGGAACAGAGTGCATTCTGGGATGGATTTGCCCCAAACACATTAACGCGCTGCCGTTGACTATCATTGCACGCGTTCACGTATGAAACAGCGTCCACGTGTCATCGTGAACGTGCACAATGATAGTCAACGGACCAGCGTGTTCATGTGTTTGGGCCCACGCTGCAATACCAAATTGGGCCACTATGTCCATTTCTCCTCAGGGTTTCCTCCGGGTGCCGTCTCTATTCATATATATGAATTATGAATAGGTATGGTGCATTTATATATTGTACCACCATAGATATGAACAGATTTAGGTAACACCACCTACATTTTAGGTGGTGTACATGAGCTCGGAGCAGACGGACTTCCCCACGGTGGGCCTGAACGTGAGCGAGGGCCGAGAGCATCTGTACCGCAAGACCATCGGAGCCTTCCAGCACGTGTTCCAGAACCATCTGGACAGCGCTGACTGGTTCCTGAAGGTAAGACCGTGTTCCAGAACCATCTGGACAGCGCTGACTGGTTCCTGAAGGTAAGAACGTGTTCCAGAACCATCTGGACAGCGCTGACTGGTTCCTGAAGGTAAGACCGTGTTCCAGAACCATCTGGACAGCAACTGTATGTGTGTATGTGTACAGTGTGTGTACAGTGTGTGTACTGTGTGTGTGTATGTGTACAGTGTGTGTACTGTGTGTGTGTATGTGTACAGTGTGTGTACTGTGTGTGTGTGTATGTGTACAGTGTGTGTACTGTGTGTGTGTGTGTATGTGTACAGTGTGTGTACTGTGTGTGTGTGTGTATGTGTACAGTGTGTGTACTGTGTGTGTACAGTGTGTGTACTGTGTGTGTGTGTGTATGTGTACAGTGTGTGTACTGTGTGTGTACAGTGTGTGTACTGTGTGTGTACAGTGTGTGTACTGTGTGTGTGTGTGTATGTGTACAGTGTGTGTACTGTGTGTGTACAGTGTGTGTACTGTGTGTGTGTGTGTATGTGTACAGTGTGTGTACTGTGTGTGTACAGTGTGTGTACTGTGTGTGTGTGTGTATGTGTACAGTGTGTGTACTGTGTGTGTGTATGTGTACAGTGTGTGTACAGTGTGTGTACTGTGTGTGTGTGTGTATGTGTACAGTGTGTGTGTACAGTGTGTGTACTGTGTGTGTATGTGTACAGTGTGTACTGTGTGTGTACTGTGTGTGTGTATGTGTACAGTGTGTGTGTACAGTGTGTGTACTGTGTGTGTGTGTATGTGTACAGTGTGTGTACAGTGTGTGTACTGTGTGTGTGTATGTGTACAGTGTGTGTACAGTGTGTGTACTGTGTGTGTGTATGTGTACAGTGTGTGTACTGTGTGTGTGTGTATGTGTACAGTGTGTGTACTGTGTGTGTGTATGTGTACAGTGTGTGTACAGTGTGTGTACTGTGTGTGTGTATGTGTACAGTGTGTGTACAGTGTGTGTACTGTGTGTGTGTATGTGTACAGTGTGTGTACAGTGTGTGTACAGTGTGTGTACTGTGTGTGTGTATGTGTACAGTGTGTACTGTGTGTGTGTATGTGTACAGTGTGTGTACAGTGTGTGTACAGTGTGTGTACTGTGTGTGTGTATGTGTACAGTGTGTGTACAGTGTGTGTACTGTGTGTGTGTATGTGTACAGTGTGTGTACAGTGTGTGTACTGTGTGTGTGTGTATGTGTAAAGTGTGTGTACAGTGTGTGTACAGTGTGTGTACAGTGTGTGTACAGTGTGTGTACTGTGTGTGTGTATGTGTACAGTGTGTGTACAGTGTGTGTACTGTGTGTGTGTATGTGTACAGTGTGTGTACAGTGTGTGTACTGTGTGTGTGTGTACACACACACTGTACACTGTACACTGTACACTGTACACTGTTTCACAAACACACCACATACCAGGACTTGGTGTCTTTGCACAATAATTCTCTTCAGGTGAGATTTCTTTGTAGTTTTTGTTCATCTTTTTGCTTTCCTCCACGTGAAGGCTGACGACGACACCTTCGTGGTCCCGGAGAACCTGCGCCTGGTGCTGTCCGGCCTGGACCCCGGCAGGCCGCTGTACCTGGGCCGGCACTACTCGCCCTTCGTCCAGCAGGGATACATGAGCGGGGGGGCGGGCTACGTCCTCAGCAAGGAGGCCCTGCGGAGGTTCGTAGGTAGGAGGGCGCCGTCGCAACACTTTCGACATCATCCTGTGTGTGTGTGTGTGTGTGTGTGTGTGTGTGTGTGTGTGTGTGTGTGTGCGCAGATACAGAGATCTCCATGTGGGACACAGACAGGCAGATACAGAGATCTCCATGTGGGACACAGACAGGCAGATACAGAGATCTCCATGTGGGACACAGACAGGCAGATACAGAGATCTCCATGTGGGACACAGACAGGCAGATACAGAGATCTCCATGTGGGACACAGACAGACAGACAGTTAAAATGGGTGCTATGACAAGTTGACAACGGGATTATTAGGTTCCCAAGTTGCATCGTTCTCAAGTAGGCCGGTGGCCGACGGGCACGTACAGGTCTAGTTACAAATAATTAGATACCCGGCCCGAGGAGTTATGTAACATATGTTGCCCCGAGGGGGAGGAGTTATGTAACATCTGTTGCCCTGAGGGGAGGAGTTATGTAACATATGTTGCCCTGAGGTGGAGGAGTTATGTAACATCTGTTGCCCCGAGGGGGAGGAGTTATGTAACATTTGTTGCCCCGAGGGAGGAGTTATGTAACATCTGTTGCCCCAAGGGGGAGGAGTTATGTAACATATGTTGCCCCGAGGGAGGAGTTATGTAACATCTGTTGCCCCGAGGGGGAGGAGTTATGTAACATCTGTTGCCCCGAGGGGGAGGAGTTATGTAACATCTGTTGCCCCGAGGGGGAGGAGTTATGTAACATCTGTTGCCCTGAGGGGAGGAGTTATGTAACATATGTTGCCCTGAGGGGGAGGAGTTATGTAACATCTGTTGCCCCGAGGGAGGAGTTATGTAACATCTGTTGCCCCGAGGGGGAGGAGTTATGTAACATCTGTTGCCCCGAGGGGGAGGAGTTATGTAACACCTGTTGCCCCGACGGGGAGGAGTTATGTAACATCTGTTGCCCCGAGGGGGAGGAGTTATGTAACATTTGTTGCCCCGAGGGAGGAGTTATGTAACATCTGTTGCCCCGAGGGGGAGGAGTTATGTAACATATGTTGCCCCGAGGGAGGAGTTATGCAACATCTGTTGCCCCGAGGGGGAGGAGTTATGTAACATCTGTTGCCCCGAGGGGGAGGAGTTATGTAACATCTGTTGCCCCGAGGGGGAGGAGTTATGTAACATCTGTTGCCCCGAGGGAGGAGTTATGTAACATATGTTGCCTCGATGGGGAGGAGTTATGTAACATCTGTTGCCTCGAGGGGGAGGAGTTATGTAACATCTGTTGCCCTGAGGGAGGAGTTATGTAACATCTGTTGCCCCGAGGGGGAGGAGTTATGTAACAGCTGTTGCCCCGAGGGGGAGGAGTTATGTAACATCTGTTGCCCCAAGGGGGAGGAGTTATGTTCAGTCGACTGGTAACGTACTGAGCCTGTGGAACGGGGAACCCGGGTTCGCCTCCCGGCCGAGGCTACACTATGTTATTTTAATTGAACTGCGACGCGTCTCATTTGACCGCAGCGGGCTTCGAGAGCGGGCAGTGCGTCCACGACACTGAGGTGGAGGACGTGGGTCTGGGGCGCTGCATGCAGACCATGGGGGTCCAGCCCGTCGACTCCAGAGACCTCGGAGGGAGACACACCTTCCACCCGTACCCTCCTCACTTCTACGTGGTCCGACAGCACCCCCGAAACACGCCCTGGTACCTGTTGTACGAGCACTATCCCATTACAGAGGTACGATCTGTATATAAACACTATCCTGTTACAGAGGTACGATCTGTATATAAACACTATCCCATTACAGAGGTACGATCTGTATATACACACTATCCTGTTACAGAGGTACGATCTGTATATAAAGACTATCCTGTTACAGAGGTACGATCTGTATATAAACACTATCCTGTTACAGAGGTACGATCTGTATATAAACACTATCCCATTACAGAGGTACGATCTGTATATAAACACTATCCTGTTACAGAGGTACGATCTGTATATAAACACTATCCTGTTACAGAGGTACGATCTGTATATAAACACTATCCCATTACAGAGGTACGATCTGTATATAAACACTATCCTGTTACAGAGGTACGATCTGTATATAAACACTATCCTGTTACAGAGGTACGATCTGTATATAAACTCTTATCCTGTTACAGAGGTACGATCTGTATATAAACACTATCCTGTTACAGAGCTAAGGTTCTGTAACTCCATAATAGAGGTAAGGTTTTGTATATTTATGTGTTCCACAGGGCCCAGTTCATCCATGACTCTGTGCTCTACAGTGCATCCATGTCTCTGTGCTCTACAGGGTCCAGTTCATCCATGACTTTGTGCTCTACAGTGCATCCATGTGTCTGTGCTCTACAGGGTCCAGTTCATCCATGTCTCTGTGCTCTACAGTGCATCCATGTCTCTGTGCTCCACAGGGCCCAGTTCATCCATGACTCTGTGCTCTACAGTTCATCCATGTCTCTGTGCTCTACAGGGTCCAGTTCATCCATGTCTCTGTGCTCTACAGTGCATCCATGTCTCTGTGCTCTACAGTTCATCCATGTCTCTGTGCTATACAGGGTCCAGTTCATCCATGTCTCTGTGCTCTACAGTTCATCCATGTCTCTGTGCTCTACAGGGTCCAGTTCATCCATGTCTCTGTGCTCTACAGTTCATCCATGTCTCTGTGCTCTACAGTGCATCCATGTGTCTGTGCTCTACAGTTCATCCATGTCTCTGTGCTCTACAGTTCATCCATGTCTCTGTGCTCCACAGGGCCCAGTTCATCCATGTCTCTGTGCTCTACAGTTCATCCATGCCTCTGCTCTACAGGGCCCAGTTCATCCATGTCTCTGTGCTCTACAGTTCATCCATGCCTTTGTGCTCTACAGGGTCCAGTTCATCCATGTCTCTGTGCTCTACAGTTCATCCATGCCTCTGTGCTCTACAGGGCCCAGTTCATCCATGTCTCTGTGCTCTACAGGGCCCAGTTCATCCATGTCTCTGTGCTCTACAGTTCATCCATGTTTCTGTGTTCTACAGGGTCCAGTTCATCCATGTATCTGTGCTCTACAGTTCATCCGTGTCTCTGTGATCTACAGTTCATCCATGTCTCTGTGCTCTACAGTTCATCCATGTCTCTGTGCTCTACAGTTCATCCATGTCTCTGTGCTCCACAGGGCCCAGTTCATCCATGTCTCTGTGCTCTACAGTTCATCCATGTCTCTGTGCTCTACAGTTCATCCATGTCTCTGTGCTCCACAGGGCCCAGTTCATCCATGCCTCTGTGCTCTACAGTTCATCCATGTCTCTGTGCTCCACAGGGCCCAGTTCATCCATGCCTCTGTGCTCTACAGTTCATCCATGTCTCTGTGCTCTACAGTTCATCCATGCCTCTGTGCTCTACAGTTCATCCATGTCTCTGTGCTCCACAGGGCCCAGTTCATCCATGCCTCTGTGCTCTACAGTTCATCCATGTCTCTGTGCTCTACAGTTCATCCATGCCTCTGTGCTCTACAGTTCATCCATGTCTCTGTGCTCCACAGGGCCCAGTTCATCCATGTCTCTTTGCTCTACAGGGCCCAGTTCATCCATGTCTCTGTGCTCTACAGGGCCCAGTTCATCCATGTCTCTGTGCTCTACAGGGCCCAGTTCATCCATGTCTCTGTGCTCTACAGTTCATCCATGCCTCTGTGCTCCACAGGGTCCAGGCTGCTGCTCGGACTTCGCCGTGTCGTTCCACTACATCAAGGCCGTGGAGATGTACGAGCTGACCTACCTGACCTATCACCTACGGCCGTACGGATACCACTACCGCGACCCCCCCGACCCCCGCCGCAACCTCACCCCAAATGACACCGCCGCCGCACCTGGGCGGGGCGGGGCCAGGTGACACCTGGGCGGGGCGGGGCCAGGTGACACCTGGGTGGGGCGGGGCCAGGTAACACCTGGGCGGGGCCATACCATACACCTGGGCGGGGCCATACCAAAGTTATTTGGTATGGCTGAGCACCTCATAGCGAGGATTTGATTGGCTGAGCACCCCATAGCAATAATTTGATTGGCTGAGCAAGATACGTATTGAGGATAAAAGGCGAAGATGGAAAAGTGAGGACACAAATTGTGATTGGCCAGAAAGAGATAATGTATGTATGATGATTAGAGTGCCCCTCACTTCACACGGGTGTGATTTTTTTCCCTCCCTGCTCGGCACAATTACACAACCATCGTTAACCATTAAAGGTATATTCAGTGATTTCACTTAATTCAAATATCACTTTTTTTCTGGATAATCCTCCCTACTATAGAGTGTGCTGACCATATAAGGAGTTCCTCCCTGTCCCCAGTGAGCCCCTGGGGTCAAAAAACCCTAGTTTCAGTTTTGGTGGCGGGTGGCAAAACCTTCATCCAATCAGGATGAGTGGGGCCTTCCTCCAATCATGATCGAGTGGGGGCGGGCCTTGGTGCACATGCTGTTGGCCTGTTGCACTTCCCCCCACTGTAGAGCGTGCATGTGCACATTTTGTTACCGGGGCGGACTGGGTGGTTTTCCAAATCACCCAAATCACTGAATGCTCCTTTAAGTTTCATTAAGTAATTTTTTTGGTCGACTAAATATCATAAGATTTTAGTCGACTAAATCTACAGGTGATTTAGTCGACTAAAATGTATTTTGGCGGGCCTTGATGCCGTCGTAATGACTGACTTTACACTTGCTGAAAATAGCAGATCTACAAGCTCACCACGCGTCGCAGCGCGTGGTGAGCTTGTAGATCTGCTATTTTCAGCATGAATAACAAGTGCAAAATGACTCGTCTTTTATTTATAGTGGATCTCTTGTCCACTAGTACCATTCCTATCATTTTTATTTGTTGACAAAATCGACAGTATATTTAGTCATAGTTTTAGTCATCATAGCTTAGTCGTCGACGAACATTTTTCTAAGGCTGGTACGACGAAAACAACACTGGTACGTACGTAGTAATATAGCCACTGGGTTGACGTGAGGCCCCCAGCCCCACCCCCACTGCCCCCCAGCCTTCGTTTTGGCCCCAAACATTTCAGAGATTGTGGGATCGTTGTCCGGCTACCTGAGACTATCTTATGATAGTAATATATAATATATATCATCATCATCATCATCATCTATACTATAATTAACCGAATGTCTGAATGTCTGTGTGTGTGTGTCAGATACACAGCCGTATCTCCTCACCGCCTTCAACAATCGCTCCCACTTTTCACACATAGGCATTGACCATAATAATATGGAGGTCTTAACGAAGCCCTTTTTCCAATTTAACAAATTATAAATTAATAATGAATTTATTAGTGAATTAAAAATGTGAAAACGCACCCAGGGCGTAGTACCCCCCGCGGCAAGTATTTTACAACGGGTAAGGGCTATAGGGCGTGCTGCGAGGTCCCTTTTCGTTCGGTTTCGTTCCTGCGTCTTTGGCACTATGATTTCAATGCATATTTCCAAAGACAATACCCTTCTGGACTTTGGGTTAAAAGTTCTCCGCATAATATCCTGCAGTATTTTGTCACAAGCCAGAAATGTATACAAGTGTATAACCAAAAAACGAAAATCTTGTGCTGCTGTTTTTGCTTGTAAAATGTGTTATATTGATTTTGGCAACACCAAATCTTTCTCAAATGTCATAAATACATATACCTAACATCTGAAACAAGTATTGGTGCCTTAGTTTACTGATATGTGAATCTAGATCATGAAATGTAGCAAATGTGTTAAAGAAAACGCTTCAACTTAAGTGATTGGCACCTAGCACAATGAAACATACACATAGAAAATGTAGCCAAAAGTTTATGTTTCATACATAAAAAATGTCACAACCTACTGGGTAATGAAAGGTAGAAAAGAAAAGCAGCCCACCTTGGCCCAAAATGGCTGAAAATCTATAAAAATGTTACCACGCCCCCTAAATTGGAATAATGAAATAAATGGACAAGACTAAAAATAGATGCACTAAAGGTCAGAATTATTACAACATATGGTATGAAATGGTAAATAAATGGTGCATTTATATAGCGCCTTTATCCAAGGCGCTTTACATAGATACATTCACCCATTCACACACACATTCATACACCGATGGCGGCGGAAGCCATGCAAGGTAACAACCAGCACATCGGGAGCAATTTGGGGTTCAGTGTCTTGCCCAAGGACACTTCGACATGTAGACAGGAGGAGCCGGGATTCGAACCGCCGACCCATGGATCATTGGACGACCTGCTCTACCTCCTGAGCCACAGCCGCCCTGAATGAAACATTTATACAAGTACCACAAAGTGTCACAGCATCTGACATACCTGAGATGCATGCAGGTGACAACTGACATGTCTTGTAGTTGAAGTGGAAGTCAGATGTTTATAGGGTGAACAGGTGACAGCACTGTGCCCTGGGGAGCGCCCGTGATGTTCACCAGCACCTCCGAACAGACAACCCTGCAGTCTCACATACTGCGGTCTGCCCGAGAGATAGTCTGAGATCCATGCCACCAAACCATGGTCCACCCCCATCAACGCAAGCTTCTGTAAGCAGTTGTGACTGGATAGTTCTGAAGACACTGGAGAAGTCAAAAAGCATGATTCTAACTGCGTTGCCCATGGTGCCAAGGTGTGTGAATGCCCTGTTTAGCATGTAGATGATGACATCATCAAACCCAATGTCCACCTGGTATGTAAAAACTGAAGGGGGCCGACGTAGTCACTCACCATCGGTCACAATGCAAGAAGATGTCCACAGTTCGTTTGGATCAGCAGTTCTGGACAACCTGATCTCCATATATGCCTATACTATATTATTGCGACCACAGGTCGCATTTACTATGAAATTGCGCATTTTCCGTCAGTCAGTCAGTGTATCACTCAAAATCCCCATACATGGGGAAAGCCCCCATATATGGTGCCCAGGTCTTGTGAGTGACATCATGTGACATCATCAGGGATGGAGATCCCCGATGTCATCAATATTGACCAGCAACTCTACAACTGACCCCAACCCTTAGATCTCCATATGGCTATACTGTATGTCAGAACCTGTTCTGACATTCCATATTGTAACGTTTTGATACGTCTGTAATCTTACTTTAGATTAGAACACAGGACGCTCTGACCAACGCTTGCGGGTTACATAACAACTGACTGTTTTATTGACATGTGCCAATCAACCACAACTCACACATACCGGCGTGCGCAACACATGCGCACTACAGACTTGGCATAATGGAATGTAGTCCTATTAGCTTGACACATGTAGTTCACTTTACATGACACTGCTGGAGACAGGTGGACAAGTTTGACAGATAGCGACCTATGTAGGTCACCATTCCGAGGAACCGCCTCAGTTCTGGAACGTTCGTTGGGGCGCTCATGTCTCTGATAGCGGCAACTCTCGCTGGGTTTGGCTTAATGCCATCCTTGCTCACCACCTGCCCCAAAAAGTCCAACTTCGTTTGAGACATCTTACACTTTTCTTTGTTGAGCTTGAGGCCAGAGTTTCTGATGGACTCCATAACCTTGCTGAGTCTCATGTCATGCAGCTTTTGGTTTTCTCCGAAAATCAAAATGTCGTCCATGTAGACTATTACGCCTTCATGTCCCTCTAGCAGCTCCGACATTTTCCTCTGAAATATTTCGGGCGCTGATGTGATGCCGAAAGGCAGCCTTTTAAAGCAGTATCTACCCCATGGGGTGATAAACGTAGTCAGCCGGGCACAGTCCTCCTCCAAAAGGATCTGCCAGAATCCGCTGGCCGCGTCCAGGCTTGTGAAGACTGCACTTCCTGCTAGCTTGGGGAGAAGGTCGTCAATAGTAGGCAGTATGAACTTTTCTCGTTCAACACATTCGTTCAGCCTCTTTAAGTCAACACATATTCTGATTTTGTTGTTCTTCTTTATCACTGGGACCATAGGTGCACACCATTGCGTTGGCTGTGTGACTTTCTCTATAATGCCCAGTGACTCCATCCGTTTCAATTCTGCCTCCACCTTGGGCAACAGTGGAATAGGGACTCGTCGTGGTGTGGCTACACTGTAGGGCTTGGCCCCCTCTTTAAGCACAATCCTCACAGGATCTCCCTTTAATGTGCCCAACTCACCGAACACACTCACTTCATTCAGCCGTTTGATCAGGCCTAACTTGGTGGCCACTGCTCGACCAAGCAGGTTTTCTCCACATGACTTGACTACAACCACTCTGAAGTGACAGTCACGCAGCTTGTCTTGCAGCTGAGCCTTGATCTTGGCTAAAAACTGCCCTCTAGTGGTCACTGTGCCGCCTGGGCTTCCAAGTGGTGTTTTGACAGGTTTAAGCTGGGGCCTTTTGGCTAGGCCATTGTATGTAGCTTCTGTTATCACTGACGTGTCAGCCCCTGAGTCAATCTTAAATATCACAGGAGTATTAGCAATGTTCAGTGTAGTGTGCCACGGTGGCTCATCTTCAGTAATGACCTCGTTCACATTTGTGTTCATTTCAGTTAGTGACCCTAGGAAAACAGACTCCTCTTCATCCCTGTCACTTTGCCGGTCATTTACTGTCACCTCCCGCACACTCTTAGTGTAACATGCTACTGCAAAGTGTCCCATTTTCTTACATATGTTGCACCTTTTTCCTTTAGCTGGACACTGATCTGGATCACTGTGTTCTCTGTGACATTTTCCACAGTTTCCTCTGCCCCTTTCGTTTTTCTGTCTGTGTGGAGTGTGTGCATTAGCTCCACTTGCTTTATAGTCTCTCCTTCCCTTCTGTCTGAAGGTTTTGACTTCATCCACATTGTCTGACGAGCCTTGGTTCTGTCCTTTAATTAGCTCGCTATGCCTCGCCATGTCAATTGCACTACGCAGCGTCAGATCATCCTTCATTTGTAGCTTTTGAGACAGTCCTTTATCACGGATTCCCAGGACTAACCTGTCCCTCAAATTGTCATCTTTCTGGGCTCCAAACTCGCAGTTTTCTGCTAACTCATAGAGCTGCCGTACAAACGCTTCCACATTTTCGCCAGCATGCTGCGCTCTTGAGTGAAACCTAGCCCTCTCAAATATGACGTTACGTTTGGGGACAAAATGTGCGTCAAATTTTGCAAGCACTGGGTCATATTTGTCTGCATCTAGTACATCCGTGAATGTGAACGATTTAAATATGTGCTCAGCCTCTGCTCCCATGGAGTATATTAAGGCGCTGACCTGTATCACATCAGCCTCCGCCGTCAGTTTTGTTGCAATCCTGTATCGGGAAAATCTTTCCTTCCAATCTGGCCAGGTTGCCGGCTTCGTGAAATCCAACTGATCCGGGGAGGGAAACTTCGCCATAGCGATGCACACACACGTTCAAAAGTCTCAAAGTTACTCTTCTTTTCCTTCTCCAACTGTTAAGTTAACTTCTGACACCATGTAACGTTTTGATACGTCTGTAATCTTACTTTAGATTAGAACACAGGACGCTCTGACCAACGCTTGCGGGTTACATAACAACTGACTGTTTTATTGACATGTGCCAATCAACCACAACTCACACATACCGGCGTGCGCAACACATGCGCACTACAGACTTGGCATAATGGAATGTAGTCCTATTAGCTTGACACATGTAGTTCACTTTACATGACACATATGTTGATCCTTCCCCATCCATCCTTCCTCTTCGATGTCTCCCTTTTGACTGATACCTGTCCGTGTAAACTCTAGATGGGCCTGCACCAAAGTTATTAATGCAGCCCGTTAGGGTGAGGTCGCTTCTCGCTATATGCTATAGCCTATGTTATACTATACTATACTATACTATACTATACTATACTATACTATACTATACTATACTATACTATACTATACTATACTATACTATACTATAGTTCTGGACAACCGCCTATCCAATCAACTCGACACCGGACATATAAATGTCCCTGTGCTGGGGTCAGCAGCAACGTGCATGCCGAGTGTGAAGTTAGTTGGTCATACTCCTACTCATACTCTATCAATAGGAATGTACTGAACTCCATTACTTTCATTTTGTATTGTTTTAAATAAATTAAATGTGTAACATACAAAGGTTGCTTTTTTTAGGCTGTTCCTAAAGGTGTTCTGGGTGAAAATGTTGAATATGTTTTTTGGGTATAGTGGCCATATATATAAAAACATATATATTAGAGTTTTCTGGATAGATGTACTCATAAATCAGAGCATTTCAATGTGTTCTAATGCTTTTTAAGTTTGTCAAAAATGTCAAAAGTTCACTTGTTTTCACTTAGTGCCATCTTGTAAATATGCAAATTAAGGTTCCAGACACACTCAATCATAATTATAAGCATTCTAATGTGTTTGTAATGGTCAAAAAACATGACATAGACACAATGTTTGCATTTGTAGCTCATCTGGTTCAAATATTACAGCCAAAACCATTTTTTGGTATAGCAGCCATGGATTTGGCCGCTATGGCGACCCCAAAGGTTGCCAGCTTGGGCGCCCTAGCTAAATCCAGATTCTGTGACACTTTGTGATACTTGAATAAATGTTTCATACCATATGTTGTAATAATTCTGACCTTTAGTGCATTTATGTTTAGTCTTGTCCATTTTTTGCATTATTCCAATTTAGGGGGCGTGGTAACATTTTGATAGATTTTCAGCCATTTTGGGCCAAGGTGGGCTGCTTTTCTTTTCTACCTTTCATTACACAGTAGATTGTGAAATTCTTTACGTATGAAACATAAGCTTTTGGCTAAATTAACTATTGTGTATGTTTCATTGAGCTAGGTGCCATCACTTAAGTTGAAGAGTTTTCTTTAACAAATTTGCTACATTTCATGATCTAAATTCACATATGATTAAACTAAGGCACCAATACTTGTTTCAGATGTTAGGTATATGTAATTATGACATTTGAGAAATAGTTTGTGTTGCCACAATCAATATAACACATTTTACAAGCAAAAACAGCAGCACAAGATTTTCGTTTTTTGGTTATACACTTGTATATACATTTCTGGCTTGTGACAAAATACTGCAGCATATTATGCGGAGAAATTTTAACCCAAAGTCCAGAAGGGTATTGTCTATGGAAATATGCATTGAAATCATAGTGCCAAAGACGCGGGAACGAAAATCCTTTTCTAGGCACTTTTTCTTGGGTCGCAGCACGGCCTACTTGTAATATACTAGAAAAAGTGCCCTTCTGGGCACAGGTCTCCACCAGGAGGATAGGAGTGTGTGTGTGTGTGTGATGTTTGGCAAAATGTTTAGGAGCTGTGTGTGTGTGTGTGTGTGTGTGTGTGTGTGTGTGTGTGTGTGTGTGTGTGTGTGTGTGTGTGTGTGTCGGCTTGGCCTGTTGTAGCGCCACCATGAGGCTGATTTGAAAACGGTCAAGTGGGATTTCTTCCCAAGCCTAGTGGGAATATGCATGCACAGTTTCACCACAATCGGACGCTGTGTTGAGTAGTTGTGGCGATTTGTACAAAACGGGTACAAAGTGGGCTACTCCTGAAAAGTTTAGAAGCCAATCGTAGCCAATGAGGGTGGATTATGAGAAATCAAACAAAACCGTCTTGATCACATGACTATGGAGAGCATGTGTACCGATTTGTGTGAAATTTGGATAAAATCTGAAGGAGTAATATTAGAAAATGTGTTTTACATATGTTGGCCTCCTGGTGGCGCTATAAAGAGCAGATGTGAAACATTCCAGGCTAAGGTTTTTCCTTGGCCTCTAGGGAGTTGGCATACAAAGTTATCCACAGATCCGTGCAGTTAGAGGTAAGTTATAGCACCACCATGAGGCTGAGTTGAAAATGTTCATGTGGCATTTCTTCCTCGGCCTAGTGGGAATGTGCGTGCACAATTTCACGGACATCACACGATGTGTTCATGATTTTCAGCATTTTGTTTGATAGTGAGCAATCCTGCGAACTTTGGAAGCCAATCGTGGCCAATCAGGATGGAGTCTGAGAAATCTGAAAGACCGGTTTATTTGAATGGCTCTAGAGAGACTGTGTACCAATTTGCGTGATGTTTGGACAAAATCTGTAGGTGTACTGTCCAAAAACTTGTTTTGCACAAAGCGGCCTCCTGGTGGCGCTATAACAGGCCGTTCTGGAAATTGGGGCAGAGGTTCATCGTTGGCATCCAGGGAGTGTGTGTGCAAAAACATACTCTCTCCCCAAGCCTTCGGCCTGGTGGAGACAATAAAACATACTCTCTCCCCATGCCTTCGGCCTGGTGGAGACAATAAAACATACTCTCTCCCCATGCCTTCGGCCTGGTGGAGACAATACAACATACTCTCTCCCCATGCCTTCGGCCTGGTGGAGACAATAATACACAACACAGATTATTGTACTTTCAAAATCAAGTTTATTCTAATTTCTCCAAAGTTGTCACTTATATATACAGTCCATTGAAATGGTCACAGAATGTTAAATACAATGCATAATATATATATATATGTTTGTTATGTATTTAAATATGTGGCTTTGGTGTGATAACCAGGTCTACTGTTATGTATGTTTGAGTTTATAATAAGTCCTTCTAAAGCCTTTAAAGAGTTAAACAATTAAACAACATATTTTACAGTCAAGTCTTCAAGCGTCGTCCTTTTTAAACATAACATATCATGAATATGAATGCGAGAGAGTGAGAGAGTGAGAGACTGAGAGAGACTGAGAGAGAGAGACAGAGACAGAGTGAGAGAGAGAGACAGAGTGAGAGAGAGACAGAGTGAGAGACAGAGTGAGAGTGAGACAGAGTGAGAGACAGAGTGAGAGTGAGACAGAGTGAGAGTGAGAGAGTGAGAGACTGAGAGAGACTGAGAGAGAGAGACAGAGACAGAGTGAGAGAGAGACAGAGTGAGAGAGAGTGAGAGTGAGTCAGAGTGAGAGACAGAGTGAGAGACAGAGTGAGAGACAGAGTGAGAGACAGAGTGAGAGTGAGAGAGTGAGAGACTGAGAGAGACTGAGAGAGAGAGACAGAGACAGAGTGAGAGTGAGACAGAGTGAGAGAGAGAGACAGAGTGAGATACAGAGTGAGAGACAGTGAGAGACTGAGAGAGAGAGACAGAGACAGAGACAGAGACAGAGTGAGAGTGAGACAGAGTGAGAGAGAGAGAGACAGAGAGAGTGAGACAGAGTGAGAGACAGAGTGAGAGTGAGACAGAGTGAGAGACAGAGTGAGAGTGAGAGACAGAGTGAGAGTGAGACAGAGTGAGAGACAGAGTGAGAGTGAGAGACAGAGTGAGAGTGAGACAGAGAGAGACAGAGTGAGAAAGAGTGAGAGTGAGAGAGAGACAGAGTGAGACAGAGAGACAGAGTGAGAATGAGAGCATAGCCGTGGCTGTCTTTTGATGGTTCCACAAATCGAAAGCCGAAAATATTGCTATGAATTATTTTAAGCTGGAACGGAGCCGTCCCATTGGTGCCTGATTCATGACCATAAAACCTTTGATTCTGTAACATTTTGGGTTGCCAGTCACTGCTATGTCAGTAAGAAATAAGGACTTGAGAAATTATATTTACAGTCAGTAAAAGCAACTATTACTAAGGCAGTTAAGACAATAGCGTGAAGATATTACTGTGTGTGTGTGTGTGTGTGTGTGTGTGTGTGTGTGTGTGTGTGTGTGTGTGTGTGTGTGTGTGTGTGTGTGTGTGTGTGTGTGTGTGTGTGTGTGTGTGTGTGTGTGTGTGTGTGTGTGTGTGTGTGTGTGTGCGCACAAGACTGTACTGTACACATGCACACACACTATGTGTACTCCGGGAATTGCGCGTGGTCGGTGTGTTGCCGTTCAATAATACACTGTAACACATTTATTATTATTATTTAGCTGGAGGACCCCCCTGGAGCTGCTCAAGGACCCCTGGGGGTCCCCGGACCCCACTTTGAGAGCCAACTGTCTATAGACAGTATTCAACACACACAGTATGTGTACCAAAAAAAACATGTGTATACATTAATTGGGGATTAATTGAATACGTATTAAAAGATTAACTGACGTCAGAACGCTAGACCACAGAGCTGTGAGATGGGATCAGATTTTTAACACAGCAATATAATAAATGTATACAAAAAACGAAGGGATATTTCACTGTCAAACATGTCTGCGGTAAGACTCCCTTTTTAACAGTGTGTGTTTGTTAGATGGATTGAAAACACCTGCCTGTGGTCCTGGTGACTGATATTGTCCTCCTCCCTTGTTGTTGAGTGGTGTAAACAACTCCTACAACTGGCTTTGTTAGTTTACGTGTCTGTCTGTCTGTTTGTCTGTCTGTCTGTTCGTACCAAAAAATGAGCATGGTTGCTATGGTCACCCAGTTCACACGGGTGTGATTTCATTACGTCAGACATTAAGTCAGACCACAGCTGATCAGTCTATATAAGACCTTACACCACTCACACGGGTGTGATTTTTATAATGAATTCCTGTTCTGTTCTTTGACTCTATAGAAGTGTCTATTTGTACGTCTCTAAATGTTTTGATAAATTGAACATGGTGGACCCTCTTGTAAACAAGTGTAATGCTTAATTGGGTCGTCCACTCACAGTTAACAGCCTTTTTATTGAGTTTGTGCTTGAAATGTACTGTAATTCTGCAAACTGTTAATACATATTTCAATCAATCAATCAATAATGGTGTGTGAATTAAGCTACAATAGGTTTTGGTACTGGAAGGAGGGCAGCGTGTCTGAATATCAAATATTAAACTGAATATCAAATATTTAACTGAATATCAAATATTAAACTGAATATCAAATATTTAACTGAATATCAAATATTTAACTGTATATCAAATATCTAAGAAGTGAATCCCACTGTGACCCCCTTTTCCACCGTTATTTTTGGTTCTTAGTCCATGAGCCAGAGCTCCAAAATTGGTGGGGAAAACTAGACCTATATTAAATTGTTTATAGGATCAATATTAAGTAAATGAATACATGATAACCCTTCCACAGTAGTAGCTTTTTCATATTTTCGATTATTTTGCATATCTTCCTACATAATGCCTCATTTGCATATTTAAAAATGTAAAATTTGTAATACAATAAATCATTGTCTTCATGTAAGTACTCAACTGGGGAAGTGTCATGGTGATAACAATCTAATATAGGTGTGGTTTTGCTCCACTCAATTCATAATTAACGTTCCAATGTTGGAGCTCTGGGTCATGGACTAAGAACCAAAAAGAACTGAACCGGTTCCCAAGGGGAACCAAGTGGTGGAAAAGTCTGTCTGTCTGTCAGGGGCCTGTCTGTCTGTCAGGGGCCTGTCTGTCTGTCAGGGGCCTGTCTGTCTGTCAGGGGCCTGTCTGTCTGTCAGGGGCCTGTCTGTCTCTCAGGGGCCTGTCTGTCTGTCAGGGGCCTGTCTGTCTGTCAGGGGCCTGTCTGTCTGTCAGGGGCCTGTCTGTCTGTCAGGGGCCTGTCTGTCTGTCAGGGGCCTGTCTGTCTCTCAGGGGCCTGTCTGTCTGTCAGGGGCCTGTCTGTCTCTCAGGGGCCTGTCTGTCTCTCAGGGGCCTGTCTGTCTGTCAGGGGCCTGTCTGTCTGTCAGGGGCCTGTCTGTCTGTCAGGGGCCTGTCTGTCTGTCTGTCAGGGGCCTGTCTGTCTCTCAGGGGCCTGTCTGTCTGTCAGGGGCCTGTCTGTCTGTCAGGGGCCTGTCTGTCTGTCTGTCAGGGGCCTGTCTGTCTGTCAGGGGCCTGTCTGTCTGTCTGTCAGGGGCCTGTCTGTCTGTCAGGGGCCTGTCTGTCTCTCAGGGGCCTGTCTGTCTGTCAGGGGCCTGTCTGTCTGTCAGGGGCCTGTCTGTCTGTCAGGGGCCTGTCTGTCTGTCAGGGGCCTGTCTGTCTGTCAGGGGCCTGTCTGTCTGTCAGGGGCCTGTCTGTCTCTCAGGGGCCTGTCTGTCTCTCAGGGGCCTGTCTGTCAGTGGCCTGTCTGTCTGTCAGGGGCCTGTCTGTCTCTCAGGGGCCTGTCTGTCTGTCAGGGGCCTGTCTGTCTCTCAGGGGCCTGTCTGTCTGTCAGGGGCCTGTCTGTCTGTCAGGGGCCTGTCTGTCTCTCAGGGGCCTGTCTGTCTCTCAGGGGCCTGTCTGTCTGTCAGGGGCCTGTCTGTCTGTCAGGGGCCTGTCTGTCTCTCAGGGGCCTGTCTGTCTGTCAGGGGCCTGTCGGTCTGTCAGGGGCCTGTCTGTCTGTCAGGGGCCTGTCTGTCTGTCAGGGGCCTGTCTGTCTCTCAGGGGCCTGTCTGTCTCTCAGGGGCCTGTCTGTCTGTCAGGGGCCTGTCTGTCTCTCAGGGGCCTGTCTGTCTGTCAGGGGCCTGTCTGTCTGTCAGGGGCGTTCACAGAAGCCTGAGTTACAACAATCACCAGGAACATGTTTGAAAGTGAAATCACAGTGTTTGGAGTCCTCTCTGGTATGTAACATAATTTTGTTGCTGTCAGGAGGAAACCTCACAACTCCATTTTTGGCATAAATCAGTGCTATTGAACACCCTTTACGTCTGTGTGTTGTTTCGAAAATATCGAACCAATGGAAAGTAGTAAAAAGTACTTTTAAAAGGACAAAACCTCTTAACTCCATTGGACCCTCAAAATGTCTGCTAAAGCAGCTAACTCCACCACCTCTCCCCCTCTCATGGAAGTAATTGACAATATATAAAGACACAACACCAACTTTGATGAGGCTGTATTGCTTTGTTTAAAAAAAATACAAGGTTTTCTTAATTGCCTGAAATGTATATTTTTTCATTTCCTGAAAAATGAACCTTTTGGAGTTATGAGGTTTCCTCCCCACAGCAGAGATATACTGTATGAATCATAAAGCTATGTATCCCCCCTAACCCCACTTTGAGAACCACTGAGTGTCCTAAAAGCACAGAGCGTTGAACAGTAGCAGTGTTGCTGCCCTGAGCTATAGCTTCAGTCAAACAGTAAAGTTATTAATGCTGCGCTCAGAGATCTACAGTAGTTATGCCATTTGTAGATCTACGGTACGAACATGGGAGAACATAATTATTATGTACAGGGACGTACACAGAGTGTTACAGGGGCAGGGGCTGGAATCCCGTAAGAGGGCACTTTTCGGGCGAAAATAGCAGATCTACAAGCTCTCAGCGCGTTGTAGATCAGCTATTTTCGGGGCGCAAACCCAGCACTCTTTATCTAGTGGAGATGCAGGTGTGTAACGACATGGATTTAGAAAACAAATTGGTTAAACGCAAAAATGCTGCGTTCCAAGTTCAGGAGACTGAACTTGGAACGAATGAATGTTTGGAAAGGAGGTGGAGGGCATTAAGGAGGGCATTAAGGAGGTGGAGGGCATTTGGCATTTCTGTCACCATGTAGTAAACGCTGCATTCAGGGTCTGGAGAGGGCAGCTAGTTGTTTTAGAGAAGGGTAAAGGGGCAGGGGCTGAAGCCCCCTTTGATGTCTATTGCTTAATGGCTTAAAGTTATTGCTTAATGTAAGTCGCTCTGGATTAAGAGCCTCTGTTAAATGACTAAATTGTAAATTGTAAATTGTATTGGAAACTGGAAATACTCAAGTAAAGTTTCAAATACATCAAAATTGTACTTAAGTATGCAGTACTTAAGTAAAAGTACTTAGTTACTTTACACCACTGGCCTTTACATGGAGGTGCCCAGATGTCCCCCCCGGCCCCTCCCTCCTCCCCCCCGGCCCCTCCCTCCTCCCCCCCTGGCCCCTCCCTCCCCCCCCCCGGCCCCTCCCTCCTCCCCCCCGGCCCCTCCCTCCTCCCCCCCCGGCCCCTCCCTCCTCCCCCCCGGCCCCTCCCTCCTCCCCCCCGGCCCCTCCCTCCTCCCCCCCGGCCCCTCCCTCCTCCCCCCCGGCCCCTCCCTCCTCCCCCCGGCCCCTCCCTCCTCCCCCCCGGCCCCTCCCTCCTCCCCCCGGCCCCTCCCTCCTCCCCCCCGGCCCCTCAGTGTGCACGTGGTCCTCTAGCGTGTCGTTACGTGTACACACACGCGTCCTTGCAGTTGGTTTCCGTGTGGAAGTTGTTGGCGTTGCCCTGGCAACCTCCATACCAGAACTGGGCGCAGGCGTTGGCCTCGGGGTCGTAGTACCACTTCACCACGTACTGACGGCAGGGTCCGGGGTCCAGAGGCTGACCACAGCCTCGCTCTGGAAGGACACACAACATGTTACAATGTTACTGACGCCAGGGTCCAGATGCTGACCACAGCCTCGCTCTGGAAGGACACACAACATGTTACAATGTTACTGACGCCAGGGTCCAGAGGCTGACCACAGCCTCGCTCTGGAAGGACACACAACATGTTACAATGTTACTGACGCCAGAGTCCAGAGGCTGACCACAGCCTCGCTCTGGAAGGACACACAACATGTTACAATGTTACTGACGCCAGGGTCCAGAGGCTGACCACAGCCTCGCTCTGGAAGGACACACAACATGTTACAATGTTACTGACGCCAGGGTCCAGAGGCTGACCACAGCCTCGCTCTGGAAGGACACACAACATGTTACAATGTTACTGACGCCAGGGTCCAGAGGCTGACCACAGCCTCGCTCTGGAAGGACACACAACATGTTACAATGTTACTGACGCCAGAGTCCAGAGGCTGACCACAGCCTACTTCTAGAAGGACACACAACATGTTACAATGTTACTGACGCCAGAGTCCAGAGGCTGACCACAGCCTCGCTCTGGAAGGACACACAACATGTTACAATGTTACTGACGCCAGGGTCCAGAGGCTGACCACAGCCTCGCTCTGGAAGGACACACAACATGTTACAATGTTACTGACGCCAGAGTCCAGAGGCTGACCACAGCCTACTTCTAGAAGGACACACAACATGTTACAATGTTACTGACGCCAGAGTCCAGAGGCTGACCACAGCCTCGCTCTGGAAGGACACACAACATGTTACAATGTTACTGACGCCAGGGTCCAGAGGCTGACCACAGCCTCGCTCTGGAAGGACACACAACATGTTACAATGTTACTGACGCCAGGGTCCAGAGGCTGACCACAGCCTCGCTCTGGAAGGACACACAACATGTTACAATGTTACTGACGCCAGGGTCCAGAGGCTGACCACAGCCTCGCTCTGGAAGGACACACAACATGTTACAATGTTACTGACGCCAGGGTCCAGAGGCTGACCACAGCCTCGCTCTGGAAGGACACACAACATGTTACAATGTTACTGACGCCAGGGTCCAGAGGCTGACCACAGCCTCGCTCTGGAAGGACACACAACATGTTACAATGTTACTGACGCCAGGGTCCAGAGGCTGACCACAGCCTCGCTCTGGAAGGACACACAACATGTTACAATGTTACTGACGCCAGGGTCCAGAGGCTGACCACAGCCTCGCTCTGGAAGGACACACAACATGTTACAATGTTACTGACGCCAGAGTCCAGAGGCTGACCACAGCCTACTTCTAGAAGGACACACAACATGTTACAATGTTACTGACGCCAGAGTCCAGAGGCTGACCACAGCCTCGCTCTGGAAGGACACACAACATGTTACAATGTTACTGACGCCAGGGTCCAGAGGCTGACCACAGCCTCGCTCTGGAAGGACACACAACATGTTACAATGTTACTGACGCCAGAGTCCAGAGGCTGACCACAGCCTACTTCTAGAAGGACACACAACATGTTACAATGTTACTGACGCCAGAGTCCAGAGGCTGACCACAGCCTCGCTCTGGAAGGACACACAACATGTTACAATGTTACTGACGCCAGGGTCCAGAGGCTGACCACAGCCTCGCTCTGGAAGGACACACAACATGTTACAATGTTACTGACGCCAGGGTCCAGAGGCTGACCACAGCCTCGCTCTGGAAGGACACACAACATGTTACAATGTTACTGACGCCAGGGTCCAGAGGCTGACCACAGCCTCGCTCTGGAAGGACACACAACATGTTACAATGTTACTGACGCCAGGGTCCAGAGGCTGACCACAGCCTCGCTCTGGAAGGACACACAACATGTTACAATGTTACTGACGCCAGAGTCCAGAGGCTGACCACAGCCTCGCTCTGGAAGGACACAACATGTTACAATAGCCAAATTCCAATACCCAAAATCTCGGCCACTCGCTCTCTCAGGAAAGCTATTACTAGGGACAATACACACCTGTTACACAGCCAATACCATATTTTACCACCAGGGCGACGGTACATGGTACCTTCTCTGCAGGCTAGGGCCTCAAGATCTAATTTGTTCACATAAGTATAGACTGATGAACAAGCAGGCCCGTCTCAGTTCTATAAGTATAGACTGATGAACAAGCAGGCCTGTCTCAGTTCTATAAGTATAGACTGATGAACAAGCAGGCCTGTCTCAGTTCTATAAGTATAGACTGATGAACAAGCAGGCCCGTCTCAGTTCTATAAGTATAGACTGATGAACAAGCAGGCCTGTCTCAGTTCTATAAGTATAGACTGATGAACAAGCAGGCCTGTCTCAGTTCTATAAGTATAGACTGATGAACAAGCAGGCCCGTCTCAGTTCTATAAGTATAGACTGATGAACAAGCAGGCCTGTCTCAGTTCTATAAGTATAGACTGATGAACAAGCAGGCCCGTCTCAGTTCTATAAGTATAGACTGATGAACAAGCAGGCCTGTCTCAGTTCTATAAGTATAGACTGATGAACAAGCAGGCCCGTCTCAGTTCTATAAGTATAGACTGATGAACAAGCAGGCCCGTCTCAGTTCTATAAGTATAGACTGATGAACAAGCAGGCCCGTCTCAGTTCTATAAGTATAGACTGATGAACAAGCAGGCCCGTCTCAGTTCTATAAGTATAGACTGATGAACAAGCAGGCCCGTCTCAGTTCTATAAGTATAGACTGATGAACAAGCAGGCCTGTCTCAGTTCTATAAGTATAGACTGATGAACAAGCAGGCCTGTCTCAGTTCTATAAGTATAGACTGATGAACAAGCAGGCCCGTCTCAGTTCTATAAGTATAGACTGATGAACAAGCAGGCCTGTCTCAGTTCTATAAGTATAGACTGATGAACAAGCAGGCCTGTCTCAGTTCTATAAGTATAGACTGATGAACAAGCAGGCCCGTCTCAGTTCCGTGCATAAAGTGTGATGTGACTCTTGGAACTATGGTGGCCTTCTGTTGGCATTGTTTCTTTATTGTCAATGTACTGTGTGATCTGTTTGTTTGTTTGTATATGTTTTCTGTATCCTGATGACTGCTGTGCACAAAACACATTTCCGAAAGGACAACATAAAGTGTCTGTCTGTCTGTCTGTCTGTCTGTCTGTCTGTCTGTCTGTCTGTCTGTCTGTCTGTCTGTCTGTCTGTCTGTCTGTCTGTCTGTCTGTCTGTCTGTCTGTCTCTCACACTTCAGTGCAGTGTTACGGTGAAATTGGTGACATGCCGAAATATGTGACCATCTTGTGGATTTCACAAAAACTTACATGGATGTCTTTAAATAGTTGGCCTAAATACCATTAGATTGAAACTCTGCTAATGAACAAACCAATGGTTTACGTTCAGACACTGATGTTATGTGATGTCTACACCATGGTTACATATTTCAGCAGGTCACCAATGTCACCGTAACACCATGCTGGACTGAGCGAGTGTGAGTGGGCGAGTGTGAGTGAGCGAGTGGCCCAGATTTGGGGAGTTGGAGTTTGGCTCATGTTACTGACGGCAGGCAGGCCCGGTTACCCCATTCATGTTACTGACGGCAGGCAGGCCCGGTTAACCCATTCATGTTACTGACGGCAGGCAGGCCCGGTTAACCCATTCATGTTACTGACGGCAGGCAGGCCCGGTTAACCCATTCATGTTACTGACGGCAGGCAGGCCCGGTTACCCCATTTTGACCTGAGGACGAATCTACGAATGTCTTCTAAATCCTGACAGTTTTCTGTTGTCAGTGGTGCTCAACCTTTTTCATGTCAAGGACCCCCAGAATTATCTGTATTTGGCCACCTAACCCCATCTGAAAATATGTTGTTCCAGGGACCCCCTCCTCCCAGAAGCAAAGATTTGAGTTAAAAACGTTCACTCTGAAAGAATATATTCAAAGATTTGCGCCACATTTTCAGGATTTTTCAAAAATAGCAGACCTACCAGCTGGTAGATCTGCTATTTTTCAACAGCTAAAGCATGACATAATGCTTAAAACACCAAAAGGGGTTCCCGCCAAAAATGGGTTAAAGGGGGAGGCGGGGCATGCGGCCGCCTGGGGGCGCCAGGTCCTTAGAGGCGGCGCTGAAGAAATAAAATACAAATAAATTAAATATAAAATAAAATCTCTGGTGGGTGACTATAGGCAGGCGCCCCCTCCCCGTTGAACAAAATAAACAAGCATAAATACACTTTGCTCCCCTGTTCTGCTCCTCACAACAACACTGTTTCATTTGCTGCACTCTTTTTGCCTGAAGTGGGGGATGTCGTCACACACTTGACCAAACTGGCAACCCCCCCCCCCCCCGCCAAAGTGTTAATTAAGCCTGTAATAACTGTCGTGTATTGGTTGCTTGGGGTCACATGACCAGAAACAGGTAACAGGAAGCAGGGTAACATAATTGTGTAGAGACACACAATGTTATGTAACGTAATGTTATGGTCGAGAGGACAGAGGCTTGCTTTATGAATGAATGAAAAGACAAGCTTTGTGTAAAACTCAATGCAGGTTGCACTAACTAATAAGTTATAAGTACAACATTGGCGACTGTGTTGTTTTTGGCAGCAGATTTTGATTTTAGTTGTAGTCATATATAAGTCTCTTGAATAGGTTTCATTTAGTTTTAGTCATATATAAGTCTCTTGAATAGTTTTCATTTAGTTTTAGTCATATATAAGTCTCTTGTTAGTTTTAGTCATATATAAGTCTCTTGAATAGTTTTCATTTAGTTTTAGTCATATATAAGTCTCTTGAATAGTTTTCATTTAGTTTTAGTCATATATAAGTCTCTTGAATAGTTTTCATTTAGTTTTAGTCATATATAAGTCTCTTGAATAGTTTTCATTTAGATTTAGTCATATATAAGTCTCTTGAATAGTTTTCATTTAGTTTTAGTCATATATAAGTCTCTTGAATAGTTTTCATTTAGTTTTAGTCATATATAAGTCTCTTGAATAGTTTTCATTTAGTTTTAGTCATATATAAGTCTCTTGAATAGTTTTCATTTAGATTTAGTCATATATAAGTCTCTTGAATAGTTTTCATTTAGATTTAGTCATATATAAGTCTCTTGAATAGTTAGTCTAGTTTTAGTCATATATAAGTCTCTTGAATAGTTTTCATTTAGTTTTAGTCATATATAAGTCTCTTGAATAGTTTTCATTTAGATTTAGTCATATATAAGTCTCTTGAATAGTTTTCATTTAGATTTAGTCATATATAAGTCTCTTGAATAGTTAGTCTAGTTTTAGTCATATATAAGTCTCTTGAATAGTTTTCATTTAGTTTTAGTCATATATAAGTCTCTTGAATAGTTTTCATTTAGATTTAGTCATATATAAGTCTCTTGAATAGTTTTCATTTAGATTTAGTCATATATAAGTCTCTTGAATAGTTTTCATTTAGATTTAGTCATATATAAGTCTCTTGAATAGTTTTCATTTAGATTTAGTCATATATAAGTCTCTTGAATAGTTAGTCTAGTTTTAGTCATATATAAGTCTCTTGAATAGTTTTCATTTAGATTTAGTCATATATAAGTCTCTTGAATAGTTTTCATTTAGTTTTAGTCATATATAAGTCTCTTGAATAGTTTTCATTTAGTTTTAGTCATATATAAGTCTCTTGAATAGTTTTCATTTAGTTTTAGTCATATATAAGTCTCTTGAATAGTTTTCATTTAGATTTAGTCATATATAAGTCTCTTGAATAGTTTTCATTTAGATTTAGTCATATATAAGTCTCTTGAATAGTTAGTCTAGTTTTAGTCATATATAAGTCTCTTGAATAGTTTTCATTTAGTTTTAGTCATATATAAGTCTCTTGAATAGTTTTCATTTAGATTTAGTCATATATAAGTCTCTTGAATAGTTTTCATTTAGATTTAGTCATATATAAGTCTCTTGAATAGTTAGTCTAGTTTTAGTCATATATAAGTCTCTTGAATAGTTTTCATTTAGTTTTAGTCATATATAAGTCTCTTGAATAGTTTTCATTTAGATTTAGTCATATAAGTCTCTTGAATAGTTTTCATTTAGATTTAGTCATATATAAGTCTCTTGAATAGTTAGTCTAGTTTTAGTCATATATAAGTCTCTTGAATAGTTTTCATTTAGATTTAGTCATATATAAGTCTCTTGAATAGTTAGTCTAGTTTTAGTCATATATAAGTCTCTTGAATAGTTTTCATTTAGATTTAGTCATATATAAGTCTCTTGAATAGTTAGTCTAGTTTTAGTCATATATAAGTCTCTTGAATAGTTAGTCTAGTTTTAGTCATATATAAGTCTCTTGAATAGTTTTCATTTAGATTTAGTCATATATAAGTCTCTTGAATAGTTTTCATTTAGATTTAGTCATATATAAGTCTCTTGAATAGTTAGTCTAGTTTTAGTCATATATAAGTCTCTTGTTAGTTTTAGTCATATATAAGTCTCTTGTTAGTTTTAGTCATATATAAGTCTCTTGTTAGTTGTAGTCATATATAAGTCTCTTGTTAGTTGTAGTCATATATAAGTCTCTTGTTAGTTGTAGTCATATATAAGTCTCTTGTTAGTTGTAGTCATATATAAGTCTCTTGTTAGTTGTAGTCATATATAAGTCTCTTGTTAGTTTTAGTCATATATAAGTCTCTTGTTAGTTGTAGTCATATATAAGTCTCTTGTTAGTTGTAGTCATATATAAGTCTCTTGTTAGTTGTAGTCATATATAAGTCTCTTGTTAGTTGTAGTCATATATAAGTCTCTTGTTAGTTGTAGTCATATATAAGTCTCTTGTTAGTTGTAGTCATATATAAGTCTCTTGTTAGTTTTAGTCATATATAAGTCTCTTGTTAGTTGTAGTCATATATAAGTCTCTTGTTAGTTGTAGTCATATATAAGTCTCTTGTTAGTTTTAGTCATATTTAAGTCTCTTGTTAGTTTTAGTCATATTTAAGTCTCTTGTTAGTTTTAGTCATATTTAAGTCTCTTGTTAGTTTTAGTCATATTTAAGTCTCTTGTTAGTTTTAGTCATATTTAAGTCTCTTGTTAGTTTTAGTCATATTTAAGTCTCTTGTTAGTTTTAGTCATATTTAAGTCTCTTGAATAGTTTTCATTTAGATTTTAGTCACATTTTAGTCACCCGGAATGTTTTGGTGTTAGTCTAGTTTTAGTCGACTAAATATCATGAGATTTTAGTCGACTAAAATGTATTTTGGCGGGCCTTAATTGATGCCGTTGTAATGGCTGGCTGATTTTGCACTTGCTGAAAATAGCTGATCTACAAGCTCACAACGCGTCGCAGCGCGACGCGTCGTGAGCTTGTAGATCTGCTATTTTCAGCATGCAACCATTATTGTAAAACGACTTATACTGGATATCTTGTCCACTAGTCCCTTCCTGACATTTTAGTCTAGTTTTTATCTGTTGACGAAATTGTCAATACATTTAGTCCTAGTTTTAGTCGTCGTAGCTTAGTTTCCATTTAGTTTGTGGAAAAAGGGTAGTCGACGAACACTTTTCGTCTTAGTTTTAGTCGACGAAATCAACACTGATTTGGCGACGAGGATTCGTGTGGACGTTTGAAGACTTGAGTTGAACTTCTCTCGGACCAAGAGATGGACACGTTGGCTCACTTCGTTGGAGTGGTTTGCAGATGGAACATGACTAATAATAATAATTGACGGAGGGGATGATGATGACCACGGCTGTGGTGAAGCAGAGGAGAAGAGCTCCATCTATACTTGGTTGGCAGGACGGTAGGACCAGACAGAAGTGCGTCCGGCGATCCAGCGTGGCTTCTACTATTTTAAATTCTGCCGACTGACTGCAAGGCATGAAGTACAAGCATACGGCGTCCTCCAACTCCAAGCTTCACTCAACACAAAAATGGTAAGTTAAAAATAAAATGTATGAAATCCTCCACGAGGATAGATGGGTATAGAACGGTTCGTGCCAAAGCCGTGCCAGATGTGGTAGAATCCAAAGCCATGCCAGATGTGGTAGAATCCAAAGCCGTGCCAGATGTGGTAGAATCCAAAGCCGTGCCAGATGTGGTAGAATCCAAAGCCGTGCCAGATGTGGTAGAATCCAAAGCCGTGCCAGATGTGGTAGAATCCAAAGCCGTGCCAGATGTGGTAGAATTCCACTATATAACCGGGAGACACCCTGAATTCTGCACGCGCGCTCCGTGCTCCGTGCTCCGTGCTGACCGCAGCCTACTTCTAGAAAATAACCACGTTATACTGACGGCAGGGTCCAGTCCCCATTTAATGGCATTTCTATCTCTGGGACCCACATTTATAGTGTAAAATCAATGTTAGTTCGGACCATAACGGGTCCATTTGGTTCCATCTGTACACTCTCAGAGTTAGAGACCCATAAAGGGCCCATTTGGTTCCAAACTATATAATTTAGGACCCCACTTTGGGAACCACTGACTCTGTCTGTCTGTCTGTCTGTCTGTCTGTCTGTCTGCCTGCCTGCCTGTCTGCCTGCCTGCCTGCCTGCCTGTCTGTCTGCCTGCCTGCCTGCCTGCCTGCCTGCCTGCCTGTCTGTCTGTCTGTCTGTCTGTCTGTCTGTCTGTCTGTCTGCCTGTCTGCCTGCCTGCCTGCCTGCCTGCCTGCCTGTCTGTCTGTCTGTCTGTCTGTCTGCCTGCCTGCCTGCCTGCCTGCCTGCCTGCCTGCCTGCCTGTCTGTCTGTCTGTCTGTCTGTCTTGTCTGTCTGTCTGTCCTACCTGGTCCAAAGACCTCAGTGATGTCAGGGGGCGGGGCCGTGGTGGTGGGGTGCGGACCCCCGTAGAGCCAGTTGTTGGGGGTCTGGGGTCCCATCACCGAGATGACGGGGGGAGGTCTCTGCTCTCTCCTCCCATCCACCGGGGGCGCTGCTGCTGCGGTGGTGAGGCCCGGCAGCTCGTTAGAGGACTCCTCCTCTTCCTCCTCCTCGTCATCGTAGAAGGGCGTGGCCTCCGTGGTGACGGCCATCAGCTGATCAGGAAGCTGTGTGGTTGGGGGCGTGGTCACCGCCGTCTCCACCGGAGGTGCATGCTGGGAAAACAAATTTGTCTTACATTAAACCCATTTTGGTCTGAGAGAACAGATTCTACAAATATCTTCTAAATCCTGGCTAGTTTTCAAAAAAAATGTCAGTGGTTCTCAATATTTCATGTCAAGGACCCCAAAAATTATATGTAATTGGCCGCCGACCGCCATCTGAAAATATGGTGTTCCAGGCCCCCCACCCCCCCCCCCCCCCCCCCCCCGAAGCAAAGATTTGAGTTAAAAATGTTCGCTCTGAAAGAATATATATATTCATGCCGCGCTATGAGCTTGTAGATCTGCTATCTTTCAATAGCTAAAGTATAACATGATGCTTAAAACACCAAAAGGGGTTCCCGCCCAAAATGGGATAATGACGTTTAGAAGATTTAGATTTGTGGTTTTAGCAGTGTCCATGATGTCATGGACACTGGGCTCACTTCCTTCCTGGACTACAATTCCCATAATAATTTGGTGCACTGCTCCTCCTTGTGGATAGGGGGGGGGGGTGTCTTACTGAGACAACATGTAGTCCAGGAAGTAAAGGGAAACCTCCTTTCTCAACATTGCAACTTTGTATATGTTTGTTCTTATATTAAAGGGCCACTTCACCCCATTTTGCAACGAGATCTTATCTTATAGTAAGAGAAATCTATGCAAATCTGGGAACTAAATCGTTACCAAGAAATTTCTTCACCAATGTGTTTCTAAAGGTGTCTAATAACATGTACTAAAAGTTTGAAATTCAACTCCTGTGGGAAATTGAGTTATTAGCATAATATGCATAATATGCCCATAACATCCTATATAAGGCAAAAAAGTCCAAATTTCATCATTCTTTAAGTAACATGTGACATATGAAACTAGGGTGTTTGCATGATTCTGAATCCATTCCAAGCATTAGTTTTGCACAAAAAACACTCCTTGGGAGGAAAACGGCCACACAAACGTGATGAGGTCAGCACATTTGGTCAAGTGGATATGGCCTAATTTAGCCCAAGGAGTGTTTTTTGTGCAAAACTAATGCTTGGAATGGATTCAGAATCATGCAATCACCCTAGTTTCATATGTCACATGCTACTTAAAGAATGATGAAATTTGGACTTTTTTGCCTTATATAGGATGTTATGGGCATATTATGCATATTATGCTAATAACTCAATTTCCCACGGGAGTTGAATTTCAAACTTTTAGTACATGTTATTAGACACCTTTAGAAACACATTGGTGAAGAAATTTCTTGGTAACGATTTAGTTCCCAGATTTGTCAAATACCTGATAAAATGCCCTTACTATTAATGATTTTTAGGACAAATAAACACTTTCCTGGGTATTAATAAAATGTGGTTTTAGATATTTTAGTATTTCAATGTGTCCATGGACTCTAGCCTAAGATTTAGAGTCTCCTAGAGGTATTGATCATTACTCATGGTGTTTCAATTCTTGGCTCGCGGACCTATAATCGCTCTTAACACGTACCTACGCAAAATCTAAGGTGCTCACGTTGCTGCCCCACTTCTCAGCTTGGCCTACGCCCTGCGTTTAAAAAGTTGTAGGGTCGTTGTTTTCAATAAAAAAGGTGTTTTGATCCACTCTCGGAATCATGGCATTTCACTCTATTGTAAATGCGCAACAGAACATTAGCCGCGCCCCTAGCGGCCAATGTTCTGTTGCGCATTTACAATGGAGTGAAATCCAAGATGGATGCCAGATTCCGAGACGGAGTGAGCAATTCCGTGAGGTCTCAATTCCGAGACAGCACCCTCCACAAGGAGGAGCAGTGCACCAAAGCTGTCTGTCTGTCTGTCTGTCTGTCTGTCTTGCTGCCTGCCTGCCTGCCTGCCTGCCTGCCTGCCTGCCTGCCTGCCTGCCTGCCTGTCTGTCTGTCTGTCTGTCTGTCTGTCTGTCTGTCTGTCTGTCTGCCTGCCTGCCTGCCTGCCTGCCTGCCTGCCTGCCTGCCTGCCTGCTTGCTCACCTGTCTGCCTGCTCACCTGTCTGCCTGCTCACCTGTCTGTCTGCTCACCTGTCTGTCTGGGAGGTCGTAGTGATGTGAAGCGGGCGTGTGGAGGGTGTGGTACGTGGGAACGGCCAGCAGGGGGGGTCGGGGTCCGGGGCTGAACACAGTTCCACCGTCCTCGTTCTCACAGATACGACCCAGCAGCTGGCTCTCTAGAGCTGATGATGTCACAATGAGGTCACAATGATGTCACAATGACGGGACAGAAACATTGCAATTATTTGTGTCACTATTAAACCATTTTGGACAGAGGTCGATTGAAAAAAAGGTTTCTAAATCCTAATTTTTTTCTGAAAAACCTATGTTTCTATGTCAGTGGTGCTCAACCCGCCGGGCAGCTGGGGGAAGTCGTGGATGAGGTTACGGTTAGTTTATGGGTTAGCATAAACGATACTAACGATGCTAGCGGTGCCATCTCTCTAACTCACCGGGCAGCTGGGGGAAGTTGTGGATGAGGTTAGGGTTAGTTAATGGGTTAGCATTAACGATGCTAACGATGCTAATGGTGCCATCTCTCTAACTCGCTGGGCAGCGCGGTGAAGTTGTGGACGAGGTTAGGGTTAGTTAATGGGTTAGCATTAACAATGCTAACGATGCTAACAATGCTAACGATGCTAACGGTGCCATCTCTAACTCACCGGGCAGCGCGGTGAAGTCGTGGATGAGGTAGAGGTGCTGGTCGGCAGGCTCCGAGGCCACGGCGGTCATCTCCTCGCGGAACTCGGCGTACATGGGGTCGCCGCGGTCCACCACGCCGATGACCAGGAGCTCCACCCCCATGGCGTGCAGCACGGCCGCCGCCTCCTCGGGCTGCGTGGTGTCGCGCCGGTCCGCTAGGCCGTCCGTCAGCACCAGTGCCAGCTTGCGGACGCCGGGTCGCGAGGCGCGGAACAGCTGGCCCGCGCGCAGGATGGCGCTGCCCGTGAAGGTGCCCTCGCCCAGGTAGGGCATCTTCCTCACCGCCGCCTGCACGTACGGTACACGGAAACAGCATTAATCATGGCCTTTCGAACGGGAAGCGAGGAACGCAGACGTTGTTGCCTGGATCAACGACAGGTCTCCAGGTCCAACAAATAGTCCTACTGTACGTAAGTACAGTACTCAAGCAAACGTATGGATTTTAGCGCATTTTATAGGCTATCATTAAAAAATACGTCTCCCCGCCCACACGTCTTAGGCACCAGAAGTGTTAAATAGTTCCACCGCTACCTCGATGACTTCCTGGCTAACAGTAAAAAGGGATAAATAGTTCCACCCGTACCTTGATGTATTCCTGGCTGGACTGCTGGGTCAGACTGACAGTAACGTACTGGACTGCTGGGTCAGACTGACAGTAACATACCTTAATGTCGTCCTGGCTGGACTGCTGGGTCAGACTGACAGTAACGTACCTTAATGTCGTCCTGGCTGGACTGCTGGGTCAGACTGACAGTAACGTACCTTAATGTCGTCCTGGCTGGACTGCTGGGTCAGACTGACTGTAACGTACCTTAATGTCATCCTGGCTGGACTGCTGGGTCAGACTGACAGTAACGTACCTTAATGTCATCCTGGCTGGACTGCTGGGTCAGACTGACCACCACCGTGTTGGCGTGGCTGTACAGGACCACGCCCACTCGGCTGGCCTCGCGCGACACCGACACGCGGTCCACCAGGCCGTTGACGAAGTCCTTGACCAGCTCGAAGTTTTCGGGCCCCACGCTCTCCGAGCTGTCGATGACGAACACCAGCTCCAGGGGGCGCTCTCGGCACTTCAGACCGCAGCCTGTGGGACACGACACGACGCGAGACGCTGTAAGACAGCGCGTGCATTGGGGATACCGGAGGAGCACATTTTCTTTAAAATAATTTGGTGTTTAAAAGATCTTGAAAAAATGTCATTGTGA
>NW_027638718.1:777890-797890 GCF_951216825.1 Electrona antarctica
AAGCATAACATCTTAGTATCGTCTCATATAAGAATCACATCTTAGTATCGTCTCATATAAGCATAACATCTTAGTATCGTCTCATATAAGAATAACATCTTAGTATCGTCTCATATAAGCATAACATCTTAGTATCGTCTCATATAAGCATAACATCTTAGTATCGTCTCATATAAGAATCACATCTTAGTATCGTCTCATATAAGCATAACATCTTAGTATCGTCTCATATAAGAATCACATCTTAGTATCGTCTCATATAAGCATAACATCTTAGTATCGTCTCATATAAGAATAACATCTTAGTATCGTCTCATATAAGCATAACATCTTAGTATCGTCTCATATAAGAATAACATCTTAGTATCGTCTCATATAAGCATTGTGGTCCAACAATAAACAAACTGTCTCTGAGATATTGTCGGGGAGGAGTCGGCGTTTGTAGCGAAAACTGGGTAACATTAAGCGTTTCCTCGCGGTCGGTCGAAGCTGCGTATGATCCATACGAGTGGAACCGACGGGATCATTGGTTTATTTTTGGAACACAGTTTATTATCTGATGCAAATATGAAAACAAGTCTGTCATGGGAATTCAGGGTTTGACCGCAGGGTGTGAATTGGCTTTTCATTCTGAATGAAAACTCCAGAATGAATTCAGTCAGAAGTTTTGTTTTCTGCTGCGTGTTTACATGGGAAATGGTCATTCCGAATGACAACTTTAAAGAGGATTGAACTTTTATTCTGAATCAAAAGAGGATTTAACTTTTATTCTGAATGAAAAGGGGATTTAACTGTCCCATGTAAACGTAGCCAATGACGTCAGACTTGCACAGTAGTGGCTCCCAAACTTTTTCATTCACTTCAGGACCCCCACATTGACACTAACCAGCTCAGTGGCCGTGTGGTTAGAGTGTCCGCCCTGAAACTGGGAGGTCGGGGTTCGATCCCCGGCCGGGTCATACCAAAGACTGTAACAATGGGACCCAATGCCTCCCTGCTTGGCACTCAGCATCAAGGGGTTGGATTGGGGGTCAAATCTACTAATCAAATGATTCCCGAGCGCGGCGCACGCTGCAGCTCACCGCTCCTTGGCTGCGGCTCACCGCTCCAAGAGATGGGTCAAATTCTTCTTATATGGCGGCTAGGATGTGTGATTGACGTCAGAGTTGAGCGTTCTACAGCGGGTAGGATGTGTGAATGACGTCAGAGTTGGACAGTCCGACATGCTCACTGACCTTGGGGCCGAACAGGCCGATCCCCGGAGGTCCCGAGGGTCCCGGGATCCCTGCCGCGCCTCTGTCCCCCTGAAAGACAACACAGTATTACCCTCTGTCTGTCCCCTGAGAGACAACACAGTATTACACTCTGTCTGTCCCCTGAGAGACAACACGGTATTACACTCTGTCTGTCCCCTGAGAGACAACACGGTATTACACTATGTCTGTCCCCCTGAGAGACAACACAGTATTACACTATGTCTGTCCCCCTGAGAGACAACACAGTATTACACTCTGTCTGTCCCCCTGAGAGACAACACAGTATTACCCTCTGTCCGTCCCCCTGAGAGACAACACAGTATTACACTATGTCCGTCCCCCTGAGAGACAACACAGTATTACACTATGTCTGTCCTGAGAGACAACACAGTATTACACTATGTCTGTCCCCCTGGGAGACAACACAGTATTACACTATGTCTGTCCCCCTGAGAGACAACACAGTATTACACTATGTCTGTCCCCCTGAGAGACAACACAGTATTACACTCTGTCTGTCCCCCTGAGAGACAACACAGTATTACACTCTGTCTGTCCCCCTGAGAGACAACACAGTATTACACTCTGTCTGTCCCCCTGAGAGACAACACAGTATTACACTATGTCTGTCCCCCTGAGAGACAACACAGTATTACACTCTGTCTGTCCCCCTGAGAGACAACACAGTATTACACTCTGTCTGTCCCCCTGGGAGACAACACAGTATTACCCTCTGTCTGTCTGTCCCCCTGAGAGACAACACAGTATTACACTCTGTCCCCTGAGAGACAACACAGTATTACACTCTGTCTGTCCCCCTGAGGGACAACACAGTATTACACTCTGTCTGTCCCCCTGGGAGACAACACAGTATTACACTATGTCTGTCCCCCTGAGAGACAACACAGTATTACACTATGTCTGTCCCCCTGAGAGACAACACAGTATTACACTATGTCTGTCCCCCTGAGAGACAACACAGTATTACACTCTGTCTGTCCCCCTGAGAGACAACACAGTATTACACTATGTCTGTCCCCCTGAGAGACAACACAGTATTACACTATGTCTGTCCCCCTGGGAGACAACACAGTATTACACTCTGTCTGTCTGTCCCCTGAGAGACAACACAGTATTACACTCTGTCTGTCCCCTGAGAGACAACACAGTATTACACTATGTCTGTCCCCCTGAGAGACAACACAGTATTACACTATGTCTGTGCCCCTGGGAGACAACACAGTATTACACTATGTCTGTCCCCCTGAGAGACAACACAGTATTACACTCTGTCTGTCCCCCTGAGAGACAACACAGTATTACACTCTGTCTGTCCCCCTGGGAGACAACACAGTATTACACTCTGTCTGTCCCCCTGAGAGACAACACAGTATTACACTATGTCTGTCCCCCTGAGAGACAACACAGTATTACACTCTGTCTGTCCCCCTGAGAGACAACACAGTATTACACTCTGTCTGTCCCCCTGAGAGACAACACAGTATTACACTCTGTCTGTCCCCCTGAGAGACAACACAGTATTACACTATGTCTGTCCCCCTGAGAGACAACACAGTATTACACTCTGTCTGTCCCCCTGAGAGACAACACAGTATTACACTCTGTCTGTCTGTCCCCCTGAGAGACAACACAGTATTACACTCTGTCTGTCCCCCTGAGAGACAACACAAAACAACACAGGGATGTACCGATACACTTTTTCGTTCCTGATCCGATACGACAATTTCTGTGTTAGCTGATACCGAATACTGATACCAGTGTTGTGATCTCATGTTGTGTTTATAGCTATCTAGCTATATATCTGGTGTTGTGTTTATAGCTATCTATCTAGCTATATATCTGGTGTTGTGTTTATAGCTATCTATCTATATATCTGGTGTTGTGTTTATAGCTATCTAGTTATATATCTCATGTTGTGTTTATAGCTATCTAGCTATATATCTCGTGTTGTGTTTATATATATCTAGCTATATATCTCATGTTGTGTTTATAGCTATCTAGCTACATATCTGGTGTTGTGTTTATAGCTATCTATATATCTCGTGTTGTGTTTATAGCTATCTAGCTATATATCTGGTGTTGTGTTTATAGCTATCTAGCTACATATCTCGTGTTGTGTTTATAGCTATCTAGCTATATATCTCATGTTGTGTTTATAGCTATCTAGCTACATATCTCGTGTTGTGTTTATAGCTATCTAGCTACATATCTCGTGTTGTGTTTATAGCTATCTAGCTACATATCTCGTGTTGTGTTTATAGCTATCTAGCTACATATCTCGTGTTGTGTTTATAGCTATCTAGCTACATATCTCGTGTTGTGTTTATAGCAGACTCCTCACTCAAATGTGCACTTGCAGTTTGGGGCAACTCCAAAGCAAACACCACATGTCCCAACATTATATTTACCTGCACACACAGTGTGTGTGTGTGTGTGTGTGTGTGTGTGTGTGTGTGTGTGTGTGTGTGTGTGTGTGTGTGTGTGTGTGTGTGTGTGTGTGTGTGTGTGTGTGTGTGTGTGTCAGAGCGAGCTCACCTTAGCTCCATGCAGGTATAGGCCTACCCTTTGTGCGTGCGTGATTGCGTGCGTGTATAATGTGTTTGTATGTGCGTGCATGTACCTTAGGTCCAGGTACAGTGTGTGTGTGTGTGTATGTACGTGCGTGTATAATGTGTGTGTATGTGCGTGCGTGTACCTTAGCTCCAGGTACAGTGTGTGTATGTGAGTGCATGTATAATGTGTGTGTATGTGCGTGTATGTATAATGTGTGTGTATGTGCGTGTATAATGTGTGTGTACGTGCGTGTATAATGTGTGTGTATGTGCGTGCGTGTACCTTAGCTCCAGGTACAGTGTGTGTGTATGTGCGTGCGTGTATAATGTGTGTGTATGTGCGTGCGTGTATAATGTGTGTGTATGCGCGTACGTGTACCTTAGCTCCAGGTACAGTGTGTGTGTATGTGCGTGCATGTATAATGTGTGTGTATGTGCGTGTATGTATAATGTGTGTGTATGTGCGTGCATGTATAATGTGTGTGTATGTGCGTGTATGTATAATGTGTGTGTATGTGCGTGCATGTATAATGTGTGTGTATGTGCGTGCATGTATAATGTGTGTGTATGTGCGTGCATGTATAATGTGTGTGTATGTGCGTGCGTGTATAATGTGTGTGTATGTGCGTGCGTGCACCTTAGCTCCAGGTAATCCGGTACCCTCTGGTCCAATCTCTCCCGGTTGCCCCGTCAACCCTAGGGGTCCCTGTCAACCAATCACAGAGAGGAAATCAGTCCATGTGAACATTTCACACAGAGAGACAATTAAACCAAACTATATATATATATATATATATATATATATATATATATATATATATATATATATATATACAGGACTTGATAAATAATAATCTAATTTATTCAAATCAAATGTAATTAATACACTTTAATCGCATATGAATATTTGACCTGAGAACATTTTGTTTCAATTACAACACACAAAAAAACAATGTGCAATTAAAATGCGTACATCTTTTGTAAATTGTGTGTAATTGTGCGTGCGTGCGTGCGTGCGTGCGTGCGTGCGTGCGTGCGTGCGTGCGTGCGTGCGTGCGTGCGTGCGTGCGTGACCCACCTGTGGTCCTGGGTATGCGTCTCCTTTTAACCCTTGAGGTCCCACCGGCCCAGGACTGCCTCTGTCCCCCTGCATGATGGAGGGGAGACACACAGCGCCACACAGTGGTGAGAATCTAGAACTACATGTCTCTGTAGCGCCACACAGTGGTGATAATCTAGAACTACATGTCTCTGTAGCACCACACAGTGGTGAGACACTAGAACTACATACAGTGTCCAGTGACATGTTACCTTCGGCCCGGCGATCCCAACACCGTGCTCTCCGACCGGTCCCGCTGGGCCCACGGCTCCCACGTCTCCCTGTTATAATGTTATAATGTTATAATGTTATAATGTGACACAGTGGATTAATGTACAATAGCACATTATAATGTTCTCCTGCTTTATTTTACCTATAGAAGAAATGTAACATGGTCGCTGATTATGAGTAGTTAGTATTTCCTATTCACGAGAAGGGTAATGGGCCTTGTACAGGGGTGATTGACAGCTGTCAGGTGAAGGGTAATGGGCCTCGTACAGGCGTGATTGACAGCTGTCAGGTGAAGGGTAATTTGCCTCGTACAGGGGTGATTGACAGCTGTCAGGTGAAGGGTAATGGGCCTCGTACAGGCGTGATTGACAGCTGTCAGGTGAAGGGTAATTTGCCTCGTACAGGCGTGATTGACAGCTGTCAGGTGAAGGGTAATGGGCCTCGTACAGGCGTGATTGACAGCTGTCAGGTGAAGGGTAATGGGCCTCGTACAGGCGTGATTGACAGCGTGGTGAAGGGTAATGGGCCTCGTACAGGGGTGATTGACAGCTGTCAGAGACTGATGTCGCCACCCACCCAAGGTTTGATATAGAGGAAGTGACACACGGGAGGAAACTCACGATAGGTGTAGGCCTACACGAGAGAAGAGGAGCTCCAGGCGCCAGATAACAATCTAATTATTATTATTATTAAGTATTAATTGCGTGTATCTGCAACCTTTGTGAAGAAGAACGGTCGAGTCCATCGGAAAAGTAACGCGCTTGCTGCTGCCGTTGGAGAAGCGACCCTCGTTTGGAATCACCGTCGCTGCCGTGGGTGTGACCGTCGGAGCCAACGGTGAGATCTTTCCAAACGCTTACATTTTGTTGTTTCTTCGTCAGACTGTTTAGAGCGAACGGCGGACGCTCATTTAGTTTCTTTGGAACCCTTGGATAAAGGAACTGAATATCGCGGGCGCGCGCTTCATTTAAAAGAAGAGGAGGACGCGGCCTTTATCATTTATTTGGTTTAAGCAAGCTCGTATTCCATAGCGAGAGAGACAGCTGGGACAGACACACTGTGCCGAGTGCACTGGTTCAACTGAACACTGTTTATTGTGACAATCTTTCATTTCGTGGCAACTCTATAGAAATACTACAGATATAAGCTTGATGACCGATACCCGAAAACAAGCTAATTGAGCACCCGTTATCAATAAGCTTTGGGCGTATCAAGCCTGTTAAGCGGCCCATGATGTCATGTTTAAACAATCAAGACAAGAGGCGATCAAGATAATCGCCCACGCTGGCACAAACATGTCTAAAAGTGTATTGATACCTACAGAGTAAACAACATTACGTGTTTAAAGTCACTGTCTGTACACATACAGTATTAACCAGTTAACAGTTCCTTTAATATTATTTTATTGGTAAAAAGGTCAATTGCCTTCCGTTTGTTAGTAAAGTGCTGTAGTTGAAGGCCCTAGTAAAATATACTGGTTCTGTTCAGAATTTATTATCTCCCATTTTTCCACAACATAATATAAAATGCTCGATCAGAACCCGGCTCGATAAGCCTGATCGATAAGCCTGATCGATAAAGTGATCGATAAGCCTGATCGATAAGCCTGATCGATAAGCCTGATCGATAAGGTGATCGATAAGCCTGATCGATAAGCCTGATCGATAAGGTGATCGATAAGCCTGATCGATAAGCCTGATCGATAAGCCTGATCGATAAGGTGATCGATAAGCCTGATCGATAAGCCTGATCGATAAGGTGATCGATAAGGTGATCGATAAGGTGATCGATAAGCCTGATCGATAAGGTGATCGATAAGGTGATCGATAAGGTGATCGATAAGCCTGATCGATAAGCCTGATCGATAAGCCTGATCGATAAGTCTGATCGATAAGGTGATCGATAAGGTGATAGATAAGGTGATCGATAAGGTGATCGATAAGCCTGATTGATAAGCCTGATCGATAAGGTGATCGATAAGGTGATCGATAAGCCTGATCGATAAGGTGATCGATAAGCCTGATCGATAAGCCTGATCGATAAGGTGATCGATAAAGGTGATCGATAAGCCTGATCGATAAGGTGATCGATAAGGTGATCGATAAGCCTGATCGATAAGGTGATCGATAAGGTGATCGATAAGCCTGATCGATAAGGTGATCGATAAGGTGATCGATAAGGTGATCGATAAGGTGATCAATAAGGTGATCGATAAGGTGATCGATAAGGTGATCGATAAGCCTGATCGATAAGGTGATCGATAAGGTGATCGATAAGCCTGATCGATAATGTGATCGATAAGGTGATCGATAAGGTGATCGATAAGGCGATAAGGTGATCGATAAGGTGATCGATAAGGTGATCGATAAGGTGATCGATAAGGTGATCGATAAGGCGATAAGGTGATCGATAAGGTGATCGATAAGGTGATCGATAAGGTGATCGATAAGGCGATAAGGTGATCGATAAGGTGATCGATAAGGTGATCGATAAGGTGATCGATAAGGTGATCGATAAGGTGATCAATAAGGTGATCGATAAGGTGATCAATAAGGTGATCGATAAGGTGATCAATAAGGTGATCAATAAGGTGATCGATAAGGTGATCGATAAGGTGATCGATAAGGTGATCGTTATCAATAAAACCTTAACGAGTTCCATCCCTAGATATAACCCTACAATCCCGTTTTTACTTAGTTAATGGTTTCCCTTAATTTATAAAGGGCGATTGTTACAAATGGACAGAAATGTCTCCCTGTTATAATGTGCTCATGTGTATTTTCTGCTCCCTCAATGTCGTAACTCTGTCTTACTCTGTGGCTCTGGGAAAAAATACTCACATTTGTTACCGTGCGTGCGTGCGTGCGTGCGTGCGTGCGTGCGTGCGTGCGTGCGTGCGTGCGTACGTGCGTGCGTGCGTGTGTTCACCTTAGGTCCTGGAAGGCCCCGTCCAGGAGGTCCCGGCAGACCCATCCAGCCCAGACTGCCCGGCTCCCCCTGGTGGACACAACAACACACCACAACATGACCTTATGACCCCTGATGACACATGGCCAGGGCTCACCAACATGTGTCCGTGACACATTTTTAAGGTCCCTTATTGTTTTAATCTGTTTTTATTGACTATAGTTATTGTCACACTTTATTATTCTTCCAGAGTACCTAACTTCCGCTGTGATTGGCCGAGCTTTGCATAACGTTTGTAGTAGCTAATTGGCTGTTGTTGGTTACGTAACCAATCTATGTTTTACAATAGTTTATAAAGACATGAGTTCCCTTGCAGGGGCAGAAGACCAAACTATTCAATGGTTTATAAAGACATGAGTTCCCATGGCACTTGTTTCCACATGTTCCTTGACTCATGGGGAACACATCTGTCACTTTGACCAGTAAGCTCCGCCCTCAGATTCTCCACCACTTTGAGCAGTTTGAAAAATGCTTATACCTGATTTACTGCCTGGATCTTTGAGTAATTTGCGTGAGACGTTCTACACACAATCTATGGACCAGTGAGACGTTCTACACACAATCTATGGACCAGTGAGACGTTCTACACACAATCTATGGACCAGTGAGACGTTCTACACACAATCTATGGACCAGTGAGACGTTCTACACACAATCTATGGACCAGTGAGACGTTCTACACACAATCTATGGACTTTACCTGAAACACACAATCTATGGACCAGTGAGACGTTCTACACACAATCTATGGACTTTACCTGAAACACACAATCTATGGACCAGTGAGACGTTCTACACACAATCTATGGACTTTACCTGAAACACACAATCTATGGACTTTACCTGAAACACACAATCTATGGACCATTACCTGAAACCCCAGTTGACACAAATCAAACCACTCCTAAGTTAATTCCAAGGACCCCCATAACTCTGATGGACCCGTAATTACCCTCTCAGGCCTCATACACACGTATCAAACCAATGTTCCGTGCTCTGTCTGTGATTAATGGCTGCCACAATGCAGTTCCAATGGGAGTCACATGGTTTGACCAAACATTTGTGTTAGATTGCCCCCCTAGCTCCCCCCCCCCCCATCAAACACAAGTGTTGTGACTTCCATTGTAAAAGCATTGAGGCGGCCATGAAACACAGACGGAACACAGCATGTTCGTTTGAGGTGTGTGTATGAAGCCTCAGAGTTACAGACCTGTAAAGACTCGGCCTCGTCCGTGACACACAGAACTGCAGCCTCACTCCCTCCAGCCTCACTCCCTCCAGCCTCACTCCCTCCAGCCTCACTCCCTCCAGCCTCACTCCCTTCAGCCTCACTCCCTCCAGCCTCACTCCCTTCAGCCTCACTCCCTCCAGCCTCACTCCCTTCAGCCTCACTCCCTTCAGCCTCACTCCCTTCAGCCTCACTCCCTCCAGCCTCACTCCCTTCAGCCTCACTCCCTTCAGCCTCACTCCCTTCAGCCTCACTCCCTCCAGCCTCACTCCCTTCAGCCTCACTCCCTTCAGCCTCACTCCCTTCACTCCCTTCAGCCTCACTCCCTCCAGCCTCACTCCCTCCAGCCTCACTCCCTCCAGCCTCACTCCCTCCAGCCTCACTCCCTCCAGCCTCACTCCCTTCAGCCTCACTCCCTCCAGCCTCACTCCCTTCAGCCTCACTCCCTTCAGCCTCACTCCCTCCAGCCTCACTCCCTCCAGCCTCACTCCCTTCAGCCTCACTCCCTCCAGCCTCACTCCCTCCAGCCTCACTCCCTTCAGCCTCACTCCCTTCAGCCTCACTCCCTTCAGCCCCACTCCCTTCAGCCTCACTCCCTCCAGCCTCACTCCCTCCAGCCTCACTCCCTTCAGCCCCACTCCCTTCAGCCTCACTCCCTCCAGCCTCACTCCCTTCAGCCTCACTCCCTTCAGCCTCACTCCCTCCAGCCTCACTCCCTCCAGCCTCACTCCCTCCAGCCTCACTCCCTTCAGCCTCACTCACTCCCTCCAGCCTCACTCCCTCCAGCCTCACTCCCTCCAGCCTCACTCCCTTCAGCCTCACTCACTCCCTTCAGCCTCACTCCCTCCAGCCTCACTCCCTTCAGCCTCACTCACTCCCTTCAGCCTCACTCCCTCCAGCCTCACTCCCTTCAGCCTCACTCCCTTCACTCCCTTCAGCCTCACTCCCTTCAGCCTCACTCCCTTCACTCCCTCCAGCCTCACTCCCTTCAGCCTCACTCCCTTCAGCCTCACTCCCTTCACTCCCTCCAGCCTCACTCCCTTCAGCCTCACTCCCTTCACTCCCTCCAGCCTCACTCCCTCCAGCCTCACTCCCTCCAGCCTCACTCCCTTCAGCCTCACTCCCTTCAGCCTCACTCCCTTCAGCCTCACTCCCTTCAGCCTCACTCCCTTCAGCCTCACTCCCTCCAGCCTCACTCCCTTCAGCCTCACTCCCTTCAGCCTCACTCCCTTCAGCCTCACTCCCTCCAGCCTCACTCCCTTCAGCCTCACTCCCTTCACTCCCTCCAGCCTCACTCCCTCCAGCCTCACTCCCTCCAGCCTCACTCCCTTCAGCCTCACTCCCTTCAGCCTCACTCCCTTCAGCCTCACTCCCTCCAGCCTCACTCCCTTCAGCCTCACTCCCTTCAGCCTCACTCCCTCCAGCCTCACTCCCTTCAGCCTCACTCCCTTCAGCCTCACTCCCTTCAGCCTCACTCCCTCCAGCCTCACTCCCTTCAGCCTCACTCCCTCCAGCCTCACTCCCTCCAGCCTCACTCACTCCCTTCAGCCTCACTCCCTTCAGCCTCACTCCCTTCAGCCTCACTCCCGATCTTCCTCCGTAGTCTGAAAACCCACCTTTTCAGACTCCAGTGCCGCAGCCACTTACCCTAGCCCCTTAGATAGCACTTTATGTAGACTTAGATAGCATTTGATACAGACTTCTAGCATGTTACGTAGACAGCACTAGAATTGCATTGTATGTAGTCATAGCACTTTATAGTATATATGTATAGCATAGTATATAGTATATTATGTATAGTTTATATGTATAGTTTCATTATATAGATATTCCATTATGTTCTTATAGCTTACGCATGTTTCATGATAACTACTTTTTATGTATGTGATGTATCGTCATGCCTTTTGTTATTGCTTAATGTAAGTCGCTCTGGATTAAGAGAGTCTGATAAATGCCTACATTGTACAGGCTGCTAGATTTATTTTTTATAGACTATTATAATGTTCTTATTTTGATCATAAAACCCAGTGACTGAATGTCAGTCTCCAGGTTATGTTCACATGACACTGATTAACTATATGACATATATGACATACACATGTATACATATATGACATATATGACATATACAGTTGGAGGCCATCGATATTGTCCTTTTCTTTTTGCTGAGGTTTGCGTGATCTGCGCAAAAGGACAGTTAACCCATTTTGGGCGGGAACCCCTTTTGGTGTTTTAAACTATGTTATAATTTAGCTATTGAAAAATAGCAGATCTACAAGCTCATAGCGCGCCACCGAGTGGCGCGCTACGAGCTTGTAGGTCTGCTATTTTTTAAAAATCGTGAAAATATTTATTTCAGAAAACTGGAGGATTTAGAAGGATTTTTTAAAATTTTGAGGTCAGGCCTAAATGGGTCAAATGATAAGGGACAATATCGGTGGCACCCAACTGTACATGTATGGCATATTTATGGACCGCCATATCTCACTAACACGTGTGGTGTGCGTGCGTTGCGTGCGTGCGTGCGTGCGTGCGACCGTGCTCTGTGTGTCAGAGGTCGACTGTGGATGGTTCAAACGTGTCCCTGCTACCAATGACATCATCATCCGTGCTCTAGTTTCACACAAGATTCCAAACTTATATAACGTGTGTGTGTGTGTGTGTGTGTGTGTGTGTGTGTGTGTGTGTGTGTGTGTGTGTGTGTGTGTGTGTGTGTGTGTGTGTGTGTGTGTGTGTGTGTGTGCGTGCATGTTTCCGGCATGCAAGATAAATCTATAGTTTCTATTATACTGTAGAAAAGCTTTATTTTTAGTACGATTCAGCCCAAATCATGCAAAATACCTCCGACTCAACGTGAATGACCTTTAGTGACCTTTAGTGACCTTTAGTGACCTTTACAGCACTGACAGCTGTCACCGTCTCGTCAATCACTCCCCGTCAGTCGACCTTTGACCCCGGAGAATGTGTGGAACCACGAGAAACACGACCCCGCCTGACCCCTGACACTGACATTGACCTTTGACCTTGTCTACCTGAACGTGATCCAAGTACCTGAGAGTAGTTTGACCTCCTACCTGACCTGACCCCTTTAACACATCGTGGGACGGGAACCCCTTTTGGTGTTTTAAGCATTATGTTATACTTTAGCTATTGAAAAATAGCAGATCTACGGCACCGAGTGCCGCGCTACGAGCTTGTAGATCTGCTATTTTTTGTTTTTAATCGTGAAAATTTGCCTCAAATATATATTCTTTCACGTTTTTAACTCAAATCTTTGCTTCTGGGAGGGGGGTCCCTGGAACAACATATGGGGGGGTCCCTGGAACAACATATTTTCAGACGGGGGTCGGCGGCCAATTACACATAATTTCTGGGGGTACTTGACATGAAATAGTTTGAGAACGACTGACATAGAAACATAGGGTTTTTCAGAAAACGGTCATGATTTAGAATGATTTGTAGAATCGTTTTCAGGTCTACTGTAAATGGGTTAAGTAAAAGTAAAACTACTTTTACAAGTAAAAGTCCCGGAGTTCAAAATGTACTTGAGTAAAAGTACAAAAGCATCAAAACGTACTTAAAGTACCAAAAGTAAAAGTATAGGCTATAAATCTGCAGAATGTCTCGTTTCAAGTATTTAAATGTATAAAAATATCTTCTGAAAATAGCAGATCGATGCATTGTGAGCTTGCAGATCTATGCATTGTGAGCTTGCAGATCTATGCATTGTGAGCTTGCAGATCTATGCATTGTGAGCTTGCAGATCGATGCATTGTGAGCTTGTAGATCGGCTATTTTTAAATGGCCGAAATGTATTCACGCATGGGGCTGAAGTGGTTAATGTATGTTTTGTAATAATAATCAAAAATCTACAAAGTAACTAAAAATTTCAAATAATTGTGGTGGAGTAAAAGTAAAAAGTAGGCTATTGGAACTCGGAAATACTAGTGAAGTAAAAGTGCCTCAGAATTGTACAGTACTAGAGTACAGTACTAGAGTACAGTACTAGAGTACAGTACTAGAGTACAGTACTAGAGTACAGTACTTTGTACAGTACTAGAGTACAGTACTAGAGTACAGTACTAGAGTACAGTACTTGAAGATGGAGTGCCGTGATTGTTTTCCTAAAACCTGATCATCAGGTCTTATTGTTATATAAGGAGGTATAATTTTTTCAAAAAAGTGTACAGTATTTGTTAATACTATACATTAAGTATGCCTGGTTTGCCTGGTGGGTGGTGATGGGTGGTGATCCACCTGAACTGAAGCCGCACCCACAGCTGTAGTTGTATGATAAAGGGGGAGGGGCTGATAGTGTGATGTCACTATATTACTGTTTATTTCATTGGCCCGTTTTGACTGTCAAGGGTTCAGCCTCCAGGAAGAAACCCTAAATACAAAGTTAATACACCATTGCACATAAAAACGACTCCAGGGTGTCTAATGAAGTACTGTCACCTCATAGACACATGAAAAAGTGGAAAAATACAAAAAGTGTGGCACTCCCTCTTTAAGTAAATTTACTTAATTATACGTTCCAGCGGTGTATTATATCTATCTCTACCGCTAGCTGTTAGCATAAACCCCAGTTCCCAGTGTATTATATCTATCTCTACCGCTAGCTGTTAGCATAAACCCCAGTTCCCAGTGTATTATATCTATCTCTACCGCTAGCTGTTAGCATAAACCCCAGTTCCCAGTGTATTATATCTATCTCTACCGCTAGCTGTTAGCATAAACCCCAGTTCCCAGTGTATTATATCTATCTCTACCGCTAGCTGTTAGCATAAACCCCAGTTCCCAGTGTATTATATCTATCTCTACCGCTAGCTGTTAGCATAAACCCCAGTTCCCAGTGTATTATATCCATCTCTACCGCTAGCTGTTAGCATAAACCCCAGTTCCCAGTGTATTATATCTATCTCTACCGCTAGCTGTTAGCATAAACCCCAGTTCCCAGTGTATTATATCCATCTCTACCGCTAGCTGTTAGCATAAACCCCAGTTCCCAGTGTATTATATCCATCTCTACCGCTAGCTGTTAGCATAAACCCCAGTTCCCAGTGTATTATATCCATCTCTACCGCTAGCTGTTAGCATAAACCCCAGTTCCCAGTGTATTATATCTATCTCTACCGCTAGCTGTTAGCATAAACCCCAGTTCCCAGTGTATTATATCTATCTCTACCGCTAGCTGTTAGCATAAACCCCAGTTCCCAGTGTATTATATCCATCTCTACCGCTAGCTGTTAGCATAAACCCCAGTTCCCAGTGTATTATATCTATCTCTACCGCTAGCTGTTAGCATAAACCCCAGTTCCCAGTGTATTATATCTATCTCTACCGCTAGCTGTTAGCATAAACCCCAGTTCCCAGTGTATTATATCTATCTCTACCGCTAGCTGTTAGCATAAACCCCAGTTCCCAGTGTATTATATCTATCTCTACCGCTAGCTGTTAGCATAAACCCCAGTTCCCAGTGTATTATATCTATCTCTACCGCTAGCTGTTAGCATAAACCCCAGTTCCCAGTGTATTATATCTATCTCTACCGCTAGCTGTTAGCATAAACCCCAGTTCCCAGTGTATTATATCTATCTCTACCGCTAGCTGTTAGCATAAACCCCAGTTCCCAGTGTATTATATCAATCTCTACCGCTAGCTGTTAGCATAAACCCCAGTTCCCAGTGTATTATATCCATCTCTACCGCTAGCTGTTAGCTAAACCCCAGTTCCCAGTGTATTATATCCATCTCTACCGCTAGCTGTTAGCATAAACCCCAGTTCCCAGTGTATTATATCCATCTCTACCGCTAGCTGTTAGCATAAACCCAGTTCCCAGTGTATTATATCCATCTCTACCGCTAGCTGTTAGCATAAACCCCAGTTCCCAGTGTATTATATCCATCTCTACCGCTAGCTGTTAGCATAAACCCCAGTTCCCAGTGTATTATATCCATCTCTACCGCTAGCTGTTAGCATAAACCCCAGTTCCCAGTGTATTATATCCATCTCTACCGCTAGCTGTTAGCATAAACCCCAGTTCCCAGTGTATTATATCCATCTCTACCGCTAGCTGTTAGCATAAACCCCAGTTCCCAGTGTATTATATCCATCTCTACCGCTAGCTGTTAGCATAAACCCCAGTTTCCAGTGTATTATATCCATCTCTACCGCTAGCTGTTAGCATAAACCCCAGTTCCCAGTGTATTATATCTAGCTCTACCGCTAGCTGTTAGCATAAACCCCAGTTCCCAGTGCCAGCATAGCTCTACCGCTAGCTGTTAGCATAAACCCCAGTTCCCAGCGCCAGCATAGCTCTACCGCTAGCTGTTAGCATAAACCCCAGTTCCCAGTGCCAGCATACACGTTCACTTTAAAAGACGGTGTTTGTCATCCCATGGGATTTGCAATCCCATAGTTGGAACGGTGGGGCGCTGCTATAGGAACCGGACCAATGTTAAAGGCCTCCAGAGTATACGTTGGGGTCCGTATATATACGTACCTGGGATATCACGCCCCCTAGTGTCGACGTACGTATATATACGTACCTGGGATATGACGCCCCCTAGCGTCGACGTACGTATATATACGTACCTGGGATATGACGCCCCCTAGTGTCGACGTACGTATATATACGTACCTGCGATATGACGCCCCCTAGTGTCGACGTACGTATATATACGTACCTGGGATATGACGCCCCCTAGCGTCGACGTACGTATATATACGTACCTGTGATATGACGCCCCCTAGTGTCGACGTACGTATATATACGTACCTGCGATATGACGCCCCCTAGTGTCGACGTACGTATATATACGGACCTGTGATATGACGCCCCCTAGTGTCGCCGTACGTATATATACGGACCTGGGATATGACGCCCCCTAGTGTCGACGTACGTATATATACGGACCTGGGATATGACGCCCCCTAGTGTCGACGTACGTATATATACGGACCTGGGATATGACGCCCCCTAGTGTCGACGTACGTATATATACGGACCTGGGATATGACGCCCCCTAGCGGCGACATCCGTATATATACGGACTTGGGGAAGAAAGAGTTATTTAAACAGAACACATACCTTGGCCCCTGCAGGTCCCACAGGGCCCAGGGCCCCCGGCAGGCCCCTGGGGCCACGGTTCCCCCTGTCCCCCTGGAAACAACACATTACAACAGTTAGTTCCTCCTGGAGACAACTCATTACAACCATAGACATATATAAAGGCTAGATGGCCCAGTGCATTGTGGGATGTGTAGTCCTATGTACTCTACCAGACAGACCATAGACATATATAAAGGCTAGATGGCCCAGTGCACTGTGGGATGTGTAGTTATATGTACTCTACCAGCCCATAGACATATAGAGCGTCGCAGTCCCGCCTCCTACCCTGGCCCAGGAAATGAAACCCAATGCATTATTCTCATAGACATTTCGTAAAGTATTTATTTAAAGACGGTTACGCCGCGGACAAAGCCAACTCGAGTCGTGACAACTCATGACAACACAAACAATATTTTGGACCAAACAAATAATTAGAAAGAAGAAAAAAACGGCAGGTTACAACACTTTTTTTGTTGTTTTTCTTCTTTGTAATTATTTGTTTGGTCCAAAATATTGTTTGTGTTGTCATGAGTTGTCACGACTCGAGTTGGCTTTGTCCGCGGCGTAACCGTCTTTAAATAAATACTTTACGAAATGTCTATGAGAATAATGCATTGGGTTTCATTTCCTGGGCCAGGGTAGGAGGCGGGACCGCGACGCTCTATATAAAGGCTAGATGGCCCAGTGCACTGTGGGATGTGTAGTTCTATGTACGCATAGGGACGCATTAAAAGTAAATTAATCCACAAAACTAGCGTCATTGTCTCCACCAGGCCGAAGGCATGGGGAGAGAGTATGTTTTGCACTCCGTCCATGTGTGTGTGTGTGTGTGTGTGTGTGTGTGTGTGTGTGTGTGTGTGTCCTTCCGTCCGTCCTTCCGTCCGTCCGTTATCAGCTAATCTCCGGCACCGTTGGCCCGATCAATGCCAAACTTTGCACACACACTCCCTGGATGCCAACGATGAACCTCTGCCCCACATTTTCCAGAACGGCCTGTTATAGCGCCACCATGAGGCAGCTTTTCACATTCTTTACCTAAAACTGCACCGATCTGCGTGATACGTTGCATGCACACTCCCTAGAGGCCAAGGACAAACCTTTAACCTGCATTTTCCGCATCTGCCTTTTATAGCGCCACCAGGAGGCCGACTTTTGTAAAACACATTTTTTGATATTACTCCTCCAGATTCTGTCCACAAATCTCACAAATCGTTACACAGTATCTCTATGGTCATGTGCTCAAGTCGGATCTGTCCGATATTTCATATTCCATCCTAATTGGCTATAATTGGCTTTCAAAGTTTGCAAGATTGCCCCGTTTTGAACAAAAGCCTCAAATCATGAACGCAGCATGCAATTTACGTGAAATCTTTCACACATTTTCTTACTAGGCTGAGGAATATATCCCACCCTTTTCACATTGGCCTGTTATAGCGCCACCAACAGGTTGATTTTTGCAAAACACATTTTTGGAACAAAATGCCTCAAAAACATGTTTATATTAATCCTAAACATTTTGCCAAACATCTCACACAGTCCAATCCTCCTGGTGGAGACCTGTGCCCAGAAGGGCACTTTTTCTAGTTTCATTGTATTGTTGACCTATTTCTACCATATAGTGCAACTTTCGTTCAACTTTGACCCCTCTGTCACATGGAACTATTTCTTTGCTGTGCTGCTGCTGGCTAACCTGACTCCGCCAGATGGGGCAGCAGAGAGTACACTGGGTTGGAACCCAGTGTACTCTCTGCTGCCCCATCTGGCGGAGTCAGGTTAGCTGCTGGCTAAGTCATTGATCTTTTCTTCAAATGGACATATTGGTTGTTCAGTTTGACCCACCAGTTTTGGAGATATAGCTTATAGAGTAATGTCTTGCAGAGAAACAGCAAGTTGAGAAAACAGGCTTGAAAGGTTCACTTCTGTGGACTCTAACATTACACCTAGCTACATGTTTAAGCATTTATTTCATATTTACATGTCTTCTGTGGCCTCTAACATTACACCTAGCTACATGTTTAAGCATTTATTTCATATTTACATGTCTTCTGTGGTCTCTAACATTACACCTAGCTACATGTTTAAGCATTTATTTCATATTTACATGTCTTCTGTGGACTCTAACATTACACCTAGCTACATGTTTAAGCATTTATTTCATATTTACATGTCTTCTGTGGTCTCTAACATTAACACCTAGCTACATGTTTAAGCATTTATTTCATATTTACATGTCTTCTGTGGTCTCTAACATTAACACCTAGCTACATGTTTAAGCATTTATTTCATATTTACATGTCTTCTGTGGACTCTAACATTACACCTAGCTACATGTTAAACATTTATTTCATATGTCTTCTGTGGTCTCTAACATTACACCTATAGCTACATGTTTAAGCATTTATTTACATGTCTTCTGTGGACTCTAACATTACACCTATAGCTACATGTTTAAGCATTTATTTCATATGTCTTCTGTGGTCTCTAACATTACACCTATAGCTACATGTTTAAGCATTTATTTACATATCTTCTGTGGACTCTAACATTACACCTATAGCTACATGTTTAAGCATTTATTTCATATTTACATGTCTTCTGTGGACTCTAACATTAACACCTAGCTACATGTTTAAGCATTTATTTCATGTCTTCTGTGGTCTCTAACATTACACCTAGCTACATGTTTAAGCATTTATTTCATATTTACATGTCGATTTCAGCAGACATGCTCTAATATGAGCCATATCTCCAAAACTGGTGGGTCAAACTGAACAATTGTTCAGTATTCCCTGCTTTTGTCAAGTTTGGTCACATATGGTAGAAATCGGTCAACAATACAAATTACATGAGTCTTGTGGATTAATTTAATTCACCAATTTAATTCACCAAAAACAAAGCAGAATTCCCACCACGGGACTCAGGCAATCAATGAATACCTTTAAAACCACTATATTAAAGTATTTCCTACAGCGTTATGTCCAAACATCTGAACTAACCGTCTAAGGTCAAACCACAGCCCTGACAGGATGACAGACGACACGATTTTAAAGGTGAGACCTTTGAAAGTAAACATGACAGTTACCCAGGGTGGTGTGTGTGTGTGTGTGTGTGTGTGTGTGTGTGTGTGTGTGTGTGTGTGTGTGTGTGTGTGTGTCAGAGGCTGACAGACGGTGTGTAAACATTGACTCGACACTTCCAGGGATCTTTGAGCTCACGTCGTATTTGCATATATTTATTCCTGTGACTGTTTGCCTTGTCATTAATCCAGGATGTCATTAATCCATGATGTTTCGTTATCACGTTAAAGTTACCGTGACTCAGACAGACATGGAGACAACGTGGAACCTTTGTGTGCATCTGACCTTTTCTCCGGGGACGCCTTTCCCGGGGACTCCCTCTAGGCCTCTGGATCCTGGTAATCCCATCTCCCCCTGGAGGAGAGAATTGGCATTACATTAATACATCCACACATTAATCCTACATATCCCCCTGGTGGAGAGAATTAGTATTACATTTTCAGACGTTGAACCTC
>NW_027638718.1:800390-810390 GCF_951216825.1 Electrona antarctica
GTGTTAAATAGCTCTATATTGTGACAGTAATCATTGCTATAGTGTGTGTTCAGTAACAGTGTTAAATAGCTCTATATTGTGACAGTAATCATTGCTATAGTGTGTGTTCAGTAACAGTGTTAAATAGCTCTATATTGTGACAGTAATCATTGCTATAGTGTGTGTTCAGTAACAGTGTTAAATAGCTCTATATTGTGACAGTAATCATTGCTATAGTGTGTGTTCAGTAACAGTGCTCTATATTCTGACAGTAATCATTGCTATAGAGTGTGTTCAGTAAGTGTTAAATATAGCTCTATATTGTGACAGTAATCATTGCTATAGTGTGTGTTCAGTAACAGTGTTAAATAGCTCTATATTGTGACAGTAATCATTGCTATAGTGTGTGTTCAGTAACAGTGTTAAATAGCTCTATATTGTGACAGTAATCATTGCTATAGAGTGTGTTCAGTAACAGTGTTAAATAGCTCTATATTGTGACAGTAATCATTGCTATAGTGTGTGTTCAGTAACAGTGCTCTATATTGTGACAGTAATCATTGCTATAGAGTGTGTTCAGTAACAGTGTTAAATAGCTCTATAGTGTGACAGTAATCATTGCTATAGAGTGTGTTCAGTAACAGTGTTAAATAGCTCTATATTGTGACAGTAATCATTGCTATAGAGTGTGTTCAGTAACAGTGTTAAATAGCTCTATATTGTGACAGTAATCATTGCTATAGAGTGTGTTCAGTAACAGTGTTAAATAGCTCTATATTGTGACAGTAATCATTGCTATAGAGTGTGTTCAGTAACAGTGTTAAATAGCTCTATATTGTGACAGTAATCATTGCTATAGAGTGTGTTCAGTAACAGTGTTAAATAGCTCTATATTGTGACGGTAATCATTGCTATAGAGTGTGTTCAGTAACAGTGTTAAATAGCTATATATTGTGACAGTAATCATTGCTATAGAGTGTGTTCAGTAACAGTGTTAAATAGCTCTATAGTGTGACAGTAATCATTGCTATAGAGTGTGTTCAGTAACAGTGTTAAATAGCTCTATAGTGTGACAGTAATCATTGCTATAGAGTGTGTTCAGTAACAGTGTTAAATAGCTCTATATTGTGACAGTAATCATTGCTATAGTGTGTGTTCAGTAACAGTGTTAAATAGCTCTATATTGTGACAGTAATCATTGCTATAGTGTGTGTTCAGTAACAGTGTTAAATAGCTCTATATTGTGACAGTAATCATTGCTATAGTGTGTGTTCAGTAACAGTGTTAAATAGCTCTATATTGTGACAGTAATCATTGCTATAGTGTGTGTTCAGTAACAGTGTTAAATAGCTCTATATTGTGACAGTAATCATTGCTATAGTGTGTGTTCAGTAACAGTGCTCTATATTCTGACAGTAATCATTGCTATAGAGTGTGTTCAGTAAGTGTTAAATATAGCTCTATATTGTGACAGTAATCATTGCTATAGTGTGTGTTCAGTAACAGTGTTAAATAGCTCTATATTGTGACAGTAATCATTGCTATAGTGTGTGTTCAGTAACAGTGTTAAATAGCTCTATATTGTGACAGTAATCATTGCTATAGTGTGTGTTCAGTAACAGTGCTCTATATTCTGACAGTAATCATTGCTATAGAGTGTGTTCAGTAACAGTGTTAAATAGCTCTATAGTGTGACAGTAATCATTGCTATAGAGTGTGTTCAGTAACAGTGTTAAATAGCTATATATTGTGACAGTAATCATTGCTATAGAGTGTGTTCAGTAACAGTGTTAAATAGCTCTATAGTGTGACAGTAATCATTGCTATAGAGTATTTTCAGTAACAGTGTTAAATAGCTCTATAGTGTGACAGTAATCATTGCTATAGAGTGTGTTCAGTAACAGTGTTAAATAGCTCTATATTGTGACAGTAATCATTGCTATAGAGTGTGTTCAGTAACAGTGTTAAATAGCTCTATATTGTGACAGTAATCATTGCTATAGTGTGTGTTCAGTAACAGTGTTAAATAGCTCTATAGTGTGACAGTAATCATTGCTATAGTGTGTGTTCAGTAACAGTGTTAAATAGCTCTATATTGTGACAGTAATCATTGAGTGTGTGTTCAGTAACAGGGGTCTCTCCAGTTCTTTATTGAACCATTTTTCATCCAATCAGGAGCTGTGGGGCGGGGTCTCACCTTGGGTCCGGGCTCCCCCAGGCCCCTCTCCCCCGGTGGGCCGGACTCCCCGGGGAACCCCTGGTCCCCCTGCAGGCACGGGGCAGAACTACACGTTACGGTCAGGCAACGGTTAATGGACTAGACTAAAACTAAAACATCTCAGATGACTAAAGTATGACTAAATATTAGGGATGTCCCGATAATACACTTTTTTCGTTCCCGATCCGATCCCGATACCACAATTTCTGTGTTAGCCGATACCAGAGAATAATATTTATAATAATTAAGAAAAAGTCAATTACTTATTTTAACTCGTGTTGTGTTTATAGCAGACTCCTCACTCAAATGTACACTTGCAGTTTGGGAAACTCCAAAGCAAACTCCACATGCCCCAACATTTTATTTACCTGCCGTAGTGTCGACCCCTTACCCCTGTGTGGGATCGCTGGTTAGACTGGCATAGTGTCGACCCCTTACCCCTGTGTGGGATCGCTGGTTAGACTGGCATAGTGTCGACCCCTTACCCCTGTGTGGGATCGCTGGTTAGACTGGCATAGTGTCGACCCCTTACCCCTGTGTGGGATCGCTGGTTAGACTGGCATAGTGTCAACCCCTTACCCCCTGTGTGGGATCACTGGTTAGACTGGCATAGTGTCGACCCCTTACCCCTGTGTGGGATCGCTGGTTAGACTGGCATAGTGTCAACCCCTTACCCCCTGTGTGGGATCACTGGTTAGACTGGCATAGTGTCGACCCCTTACCCCTGTGTGGGATCACTGGTTAGACTGGCATAGTGTCGACCCCTTACCCCTGTGTGGGATCGCTGGTTAGACTGGCATAGTGTCGACCCCTTACCCCTGTGTGGGATCGCTGGTTAGACTGGCATAGTGTCGACCCCTTACCCCTGTGTGGGATCACTGGTTAGACTGGAATAGTGTCGACCCCTTACCCCTGTGTGGGATCGCTGGTTAGACTGGCATAGTGTCGACCCCTTACCCCTGTGTGGGATCGCTGGTTAGACTGGCATATTCGCCGATACCGATATGACCCGATATGACCAAAAAGGGCCGATACCGATACAGTATCGGGACATCTCTAGTAAAAATTCAAGGCGGGAGGGCCTCTCGTCTTACCTTAGGTCCAATGATCCCCAGGCCCGGAGGTCCTCTGGGCCCCGAGGGCCCGGCGGGCCCCTGGTCTCCCTGAAAGACAGATCACAGTTAATAAAGTTGTGTCTCCTTGGATACCGGCTCCTGATTGGTTAATAAAGATGTTTACCTTGTCTCGTTGGCTCCTGATTGGTTAATAAAGATGTTTACCTTGTCTCCTTGGATACCGGCTCCTGGAAATCCCATCAGCCCTGGAAGGCCCGGGGCTCCTGAAGTTCCCTGAAAGGTCAGAGGTCATGTCTTGTTAACACTGTGAACAGCGAGAGGTCAATCCTAAAGGTCAGAGGTCATGATACCTCCCAGCCGTGGGGTCAATCCTACCTGGTCACCTTTGACCCCGAGCCCCGGAGGTCCGCGGCTGCCCTTAGGACCCTCGTAACCCCGGTCCCCCTGTGATGATGTCACACACACACACACACACACACACACACACACACACACACACACACACACACACACACACACACACACACACACACCCCCACACACACACACACACAGGGAAGAATAATGTGTTAGGAAGGGACAAGTGGACCAGAGATCCAGTATAAGTCATTTTACACTTGGGTGCATGCTGAAAATAGCAGATCTATAACATTGTAGATCGGCTATTTTCAGCAAGTGTAAAGTCAGTCATTACGACGGCATCAAGGCCCGCCAAAATACATTTTGTTCGACTAAATCACCTGTAGATTTAGTCGACTAAAATCTTATGATATTTAGTCGACTAAAACATTCCAGGTGACTAAAATGTGACTGAAACTAAATTAAAACTATTCAAGAGACTATATTTGACTAAAACTAAAATCACAATTTGCTGCCAAAAACAACAACACTGGCATACATAAGCAACTGTAATCTTACTTTAGTTCCAGGTAGACCTTCTCCAGCGAAGCCCTGGGGTCCCTGACTCCCAGGAGGTCCAGGGGGTCCCTGGAGATGAGAAACACATGTCTGTCTGTCTGTCTGTCTGTCTGTCTGTCTGTCTGTCTGTCTGTCTGTCTGTCTGTCTGTCTGTCTCGGTATTCTTTCAGACAGCAACACATTATACATGAACAAATTCATGGATTGTTTTTATTTGTATTTTATCTCTGATTAATGTGTTGTGAATCATAACTATGTTGAGTATCTTAAATAATGTTTTGTTGTGAGAAGGAGAGCCTGTTCTCTTTGATCACCCTCTTGTGGCTGTTGTCTTTCTTTTAATTGTTGATGTATAATTTGTACTTACATACATACTACATCATACTGTGAAGATGATCAAATAAACTAAAACTAAACTAAATGTATAATTCTAGTCAAATTAAGCCGCAGGCTCCACTCCTGGTGCTGCCCTTCCATCAATGCAAACCTCTCTCAGAGTGACAGACCCACAAGGGTCCATTTGGTTCCATTTGTACACTCTCAGAGTGACAGACCCAGAAGGGTCCATTTGGTTCCATTTGTACACTCTCAGAGTGACAGACCCACAAGGGTCCATTTGGTTCAATTTGTACACTCTCAGAGTGACAGACCCACAAGGGTCCATTTGTACACTCTCAGAGTTACAGACCCATAAGGGTCCATTTGGTTCCATTTGTACACTCTCAGAGTTACAGACCCATAAGGGTCCATTTGGTTCCATTTGTACACTCTCTGAGTTACAGACCCATAAGGGTCCATTTGGTTCCATTTGTACACTCTCAGAGTTACAGACCCCATAAGGGTCCATTTGGTTCTATTTGTACACTCTCTGAGTTACAGACCCATAAGGGTCCATTTGGTTCCATTTGTACACTCTCTGAGTTACAGACCCATAAGGGTCCATTTGGTTCCATTTGTACACTCTCTGAGTTACAGACCCATAAGGGTCCATTTGGTTCCATTTGTACACTCTCTGAGTTACAGACCCATAAGGGTCCATTTGGTTCCAAACTATAATTTAAGTGGGGACCCCCTGGAACTGCCTCTAGGACCTCTGGGGGTCCCCGAACCCCACTTTGGGAACCACTGGTATAATGGTCATATCATCAGTCCACCAGTAGATGGAGCTGTGGTTACAGTTTTGCTATGGCCACAGCCAGGACAGGTCAAAAGGGTTCACTTCCTGTCTGGAGGTAGAAATGCATCCATGTTGTGTGTCTGTTGTTCTGTTCACTGTGTCTGTTGTTCTGTTCACTGTGTGTCTGTTGTTCTGTTCACTGTGTGTCTGTTGTTCTGTTCACTGTGTGTCTGTTGTTCTGTTCACTGTGTGTCTGTTGTTCTGTTCACTGTGTGTCTGTTGTTCTGTTCACTGTGTGTCTGTTGTTCTGTTCACTGTGTGTCTGTTGTTCTGTTCACTGTGTGTCTGTTGTTCTGTTCACTGTGTGTCTGTTATGTTGTCTGTGTGTCTGTTGTTCTGTTTACTGTGTTTGTTGTTCTGTTGTCTGTGTCTGTTATGTTGTCTGTGTGTCTGTTGTTCTGTTTACTGTGTCTGTTGTTCTGTTGTCTGTGTCTGTTCTGTTTACTGTGTCTGTTCTGTTTACTGTGTGTCTGTTCTGTTGTCTGTGTGTCTGTTCTGTTGTCTGTGTGTCTGTTGTTCTGTTCACTGTGTGTCTGTTGTTCTGTTCACTGTGTGTCTGTTGTTCTGTTTACTGTGTGTCTGTTGTTCTGTTCACTGTGTGTCTGTTATTCTGTTTACTGTGTGTCTGTTGTTCTGTTCACTGTGTGTCTGTTGTTCTGTTCACTGTGTGTCTGTTATGTTGTCTGTGTGTCTGTTGTTCTGTTTACTGTGTGTCTGTTGTTCTGTTTACTGTGTGTCTGTTCTGTTTACTGTGACTGTTGTTCTGTTTACTGTGTGTCTTTTGTTCAGTTTACTGTGTGACTGTTGTTCTGTTTACTGTGTGTCTGTTGTTCTGTTTACTGTGTGTCTGTTGTTCTGTTCACTGTGTGTCTGTTGTTCTGTTTACTGTGTCTGTTTTGTTTACTGTGTGTCTGTTGTTCTGTTCACTGTGTCTTTTGTTCTGTTTACTGTGTGTCTGTTGTTCTGTTCACTGTATGTCTGTTGTTCTGTTCAATGTGTGTCTGTTCTGTTCTGTTGTCTGTGTGTCTGTTGTTCTGTTCACTGTGCGTCTGTTGTTCTGTTCACTGTGTGTCTGTTCTGTTTACTGTGTGTCTGTTGTTGTTTACTGTGTGTCTGTTCTGTTGTCTGTGTGTCTGTTGTTCTGTTCACTGTGTGTCTGTTGTTCTGTTCACTGTGTGTCTGTTGTTCTGTTGTCTGTGTGTCTGTTGTTGTTTACTGTGTGTCTGTTGTTCTGTTTACTGTGTCTGTTCTGCAGATCTGGAGGTAAAGAATGGGGTAAATCCATAAAGACTGACTATGTGCCTTTCTTAGTTGGGCTGAAGTTACAACATGATGCTCGACAGGTGAGTTAATTCATTACAACTACTGGGTGTTTTGTGCTGGGAGTAGAGCGCCACCTTGTGGACAGCCCGTTCAATGCAGTCTTTCATTATCGTTGTTGTCAGGCAGAAACATTCTATGTCATTTTTTCAGCTTTTTGTTTTTTAAATGATTTTTGTGCCAAAGTAGCAACAATAGCAGATCTATAATGTATAGACGATCGCTGAACCATTTTGAAAGTTGTTTGTGTTTTAATCAATGTCGAAGCAGCTAACGACAGCTTGTGGGTCCTCAGTGACCAATACCCTCCATCTGGACTCACCGTGGGTCCCTGGAGACCCACACCCTCCATCTGGACTCACCATGGGTCCCTGGAGACCCACACCCTCCATCTGGACTCACCATGGGTCCCTGGAGACCCACACCCTCCATCTGGACTCACCATGGGTCCCTGGAGACCCACACCCTCCATCTGGACTCACCATGGGTCCCTGGAAACCCACACCCTCCATCTGGACTCAACGTCGGTCCCTAGAGACCCACATCCCCATCTGGACTCACCATGGGTCCCTGGAGACCCACACCCTCCATCTGGACTCACCATGGCTCCTGCCTGACCAATACCCATCGCTCCAGCCGGGCCGGATCTTCCTTGGTTCCCCTTGTCTCCCTAAAGAAAACAGAAGGTAAGTGGTTGGCTGGTTAACAGAAGGTAAGTGGTTGGCTGGTTAACAGAAGGTAAGTGGTTGGCTGGTTAACAGAAGGTAAGTGGTTGGCTGGTTAACAGAAGGTAAGTGGTTGGCTGGTTAACAGAAGGTAAGTGGTTGGCTGGTTAACAGAAGGTAAGTGGTTGGCTGGTTAACAGAAGGTAAGTGGTTGGCTGGTTAACAGAAGGTAAGTGGTTGGCTGGTTAACAGAAGGTAAGTGGTTGGCTGGTTAACAGAAGGTAAGTGGTTCGCTGGTTAACAGAAGGTAAGTGGTTGGCTGGTTAACAGAAGCTAAGTGGTAGGCTGGTTAACAGAAGTTAAGTGGTTGGCTGGTTAACAGAAGTTAAGTGGTTGGCTGGTTAACAGAAGTTAAGTGGTTCGCTGGTTAACAGAAGCTAAGTGGTAGGCTGGTTAACAGAAGGTAAGTGGTTGGCTGGTTAACAGAAGCTAAGTGGTAGGCTGGTTAACAGAAGCTAAGTGGTAGGCTGGTTAACAGAAGGTAAGTGGTTGGCTGGTTAACAGAAGCTAAGTGGTAGGCTGGTTAACAGAAGGTAAGTGGTTGGCTGGTTAACAGAAGTTAAGTGGTTGGCTGGTTAACAGAAGCTAAGTGGTAGGCTGGTTAACAGAAGGTAAGTGGTTGGCTGGTTAACAGAAGCTAAGTGGTAGGCTGGTTAACAGAAGGTAAGTGGTTGGCTGGTTAACAGAAGCTAAGTGGTAGGCTGGTTAACAGAAGTTAAGTGGTTGGCTGGTTAACAGAAGTTAAGTGGTTGGCTGGTTAACAGAAGTTAAGTGGTTCGCTGGTTGCACACTACTGGTTCGTTGTTGTTTTTCTGCCGCATATCGAATTTCGGAGAACATAAGATAATTAATTAAAAAAATCAACCTGGCTTTATGTCAATCACGTTTGCACACTGCACTGCCACTGCAATAGTTCATCCATATACTCTGACTGGGTCTTACTCGACTAAATCTTTTTTTGTATTTCAGTCTACTAACACTAGCGTGTGGTTGAACACACACAACAAAATTTAATTGAAATTAATCGACATTGAAGTTAGAGTCGGAGTTGGAGTTGAGGTGAATTGAATTGAATTGAATTGAATTGAATTGAATTGAATTGAATTGAATTGAATTGAATTGAATTGAATTGAATTGAATTGAATTGAATTGAATTGAATTGAATTGAATTGAGGTCACCTTGGGTCCAGGGAATCCAACGCCTGCGTCTCCTGGGGGTCCAGTGGCCCCGCCCGGTCCACGGTCACCCTGTAGTGAGACGACATCATCATTACATCACCTCTATAATCACCCTTATTAACATATTAGATTAATTACATCACCTCTATAATCACCCTTATTAACATATTAGATTCATTACATCACCTCTATAATCACCCTTATTAACATATTATTAGATTCATTACATCACCCTTATTAACATATTAGATTCATTACATCACCTCTATAATCACCATTATTAACATATTAGATTCATTACATCACCTCTATAATCACCCTTATTAACATATTATTAGATTCATTACATCACCCTTATTAACATATTAGATTCATTACATCACCTCTATAATCACCATTATTAACATATTAGATTCATTACATCACCTCTATAATCACCCTTATTAACATATTATTAGATTCATTACATCACCCTTATTAACATATTAGATTCATTACATCACCTCTATAATCATTGGTGCACGATAATGAAATTATGACCGATCTCTGATTGTTTGCAGGGTCATATTCTGCCGATACCGATTCTGACCGATTTCCGATATTATACAGATGACCACAATGGAAACAAACAAGCCTATAGGCCCTTTAGGGGCGTATTGGCCCAAAGCCTGTTAATACAGTATTCAATCAATCAATAAACAGCCTATACTCTTTTCCAAGTGTCTGTTTTCACAACTGAATGAGACGAGAACACACATTAAATGGAGGGAAATGTAAAGTAATTTTTTACTTAATATAAGATTTGACATCATTGATTTGGCTTTTGTTCTAGACTATAGAGGATTCATATTGAACTCATTGAGTTTTTAAAAATGTAATTTAAAAACATTTTTCCTGGTGAAAACCGATGAAATGATCTGTATTATTTTTAGACCATTCCGATACCGATATATGCTACCGATAGCCATAGCTAGCCATCATGCATCCATAATAATAAATAATAATCATGTTTTAACCATAATTGGAATGAATGTTTTTCGCTTTTCGGTCTTACTTTGGGTCCGATTGGTCCTTCACTCCCCTGGTCCCCCTGCTCTCCTCTCACCCCCTGTAAACACACACACACACGGACGTGCACGCACACGCACGCGCACCACACACCACACACCAAACACACCACACACCACACACCAAACACCAAACACACCACACACCACACACACACACACACACACACACACACACACGGACGTGCACGCACACACACACGCACCACACACCACACACCAAACACACCACACACACACACACACACACACACACGCACGCACACACACACACACACACACGCACGCACGCGCACCACACACCACACCCCACACACCACACACACACACGCACGTGCACG
>NW_027638718.1:812890-822890 GCF_951216825.1 Electrona antarctica
GCCTGTGATGGACACAGGGTGGTTGTATTGGGTCTGTGGGGCCAGAAATGGACACAGGGTGGTTGTATTGGGTCTGCGGGGTCAGTGATGGACACATGGTGGTTGTATTGGGTCTACAGGGCCTGTGATGGACACAGGGTGGTTGTATTGGGTCTGTGGGGCCAGTGATGGACACAGGGTGGTTGTATTGGGTCTACAGGGTCAGTGATGGACACAGGGTGGTTGTATTGGGTCTGCGGGGTCAGTGATGGACACAGGGTGGTTGTATTGGGTCTACAGGGCCTGTGATGGACACAGGGTGGTTGTATTGGGTCTGTGGGGCCAGTGATGGACACAGGGTGGTTGTATTGGGTCTACAGGGTCAGTGATGGACACAGGGTGGTTGTATTGGGTCTACAGGGCCTGTGATGGACACAGGGTGGTTGTATTGGGTCTGTGGGGCCAGTGATGGACACAGGGTGGTTGTATTGGGTCTGTGGAGCCAGTGATGGACACAGGGTGGTTGTATTGGGTCTGTGGGGCCAGTGATGGACACAGGATGGTTGTATTGGGTCTACAGGGCCTGTGATGGACACAGGGTGGTTGTATTGGGTCTGTGCGGCCAGTGATGGACACAGGGTGGTTGTATTGGGTCTGTGGGGCCAGTGATGGACACAGGATGGTTGTATTGGGTCTGTGGAGCCAGTGATGGACACAGGGTGGATGTATTGGGTCTACAGGGCCTGTGATGGACACAGGGTGGTTGTATTGGGTCTACAGGGTCAGTGATTAATGTTTAACTCAACCTGCTACTCTCAGTGCTTCACAAACCTTTTGTGAACTTTAACTCCGGTAAGTTTGTCGCCGTCGGACCATCCTAGCCCGTGTTATTAAAGAAAAATGTATATGGTCATGAAGTGTGGGTCATGACCTTTGACCTATGACCTATGGTCATGAAGTGTGGGTCATGACCTTTGACCTATGACCTATGGTCATGAAGTGTGTGTCATGACCTTTGACCTATGACCTATGGTCATGAAGTGTGTGTCATGACCTTTGACCTATGACCTATGGTCATTAAGTGTGTGTCATGACCTTTGACCTATGGTCATGAAGTGTGTGTCATGACCTTTGACCTATGACCTATGGTCATGAAGTGTGGGTCATGACCGAAAGAATAAGGTCGCGAATACAAGTGGCCAGAATTAGTTTTCTCCGACGGGTGGCTGGCATCTCCCTCAGAGATAGGGTGAGAAGTTCATCTCCCTTAGAGATAGGGTGAGAAGTTCACCTCCCTTAGAGATAGGGTGAGAAGTTCACCTCCCTCAGAGATAGGGTGAGAAGTTCACCTCCCTTAGAGATAGGGTGAGAAGTTCATCTCCCTTAGAGATAGGGTGAGAAGTTCATCTCTCTTAGAGATAGGGTGAGAAGTTCATCTCCCTCAGAGATAGGGTGAGAAGTTCATCTCCCTCAGAGATAGGGTGAGAAGTTCATCTCCCTTAGAGATAGGGTGAGAAGTTCATCTCCCTCAGAGATAGGGTGAGAAGTTCACCTCCCTTAGAGATAGGGTGAGAAGTTCATCTCCCTTAGAGATAGGGTGAGAAGTTCATCTCTCTTAGAGATAGGGTGAGAAGTTCATCTCCCTCAGAGATAGGGTGAGAAGTTCATCTCCCTTAGAGATAGGGTGAGAAGTTCACCTCCCTTAGAGATAGGGTGAGAAGTTCACCTCCCTTAGAGATAGGGTGAGAAGTTCATCTCCCTTAGAGATAGGGTGAGAAGTTCATCTCCCTTAGAGATAGGGTGAGAAGTTCACCTCCCTTAGAGATAGGGTGAGAAGTTCACCTCCCTTAGAGATAGGGTGAGAAGTTCATCTCCCTCAGAGATAGGGTGAGAAGTTCATCTCCCTTAGAGATAGGGTGAGAAGTCCACCTCTCTTAGAGATAGGGTGAGAAGTTCACCTCCCTTAGAGATAGGGTGAGAAGTTCACCTCCCTTAGAGATAGGGTGAGAAGTTCACCTCCCTTAGAGATAGGGTGAGAAGTTCACCTCCCTTAGAGATAGGGTGAGAAGTTCACCTGACTACAGATAAGCGGTTGAAGATGGATGGATGGATGGATTGGGCGATAATTACGTATCAAAAAATGTTTGAGAAGCAGCTGCTACTTTGACTAAAACACACAAGCGATACTTCTGTCCCTCAAATGAGCTGTTTGGATGTTGTCAGTCACCCTGGTTCAATCAGTTCAATCAGCAGATCTACAAGCTCACATAGTGCGGCACCGATGTGAGCTTGTAGATCTGCTATTGTTCAATGGCTAAAGTGTAACGTAATGCTGAAAACACCAAAAGGGGTTAAATAAATCCAAACTCACCTGCTCTCCTCTGGGGCCTCGTGGTCCCGCCGTTCCAGCCAAACCCTGAGAGACGAGAGCAGAAAACATCACATATGACAGCACAGCACAGCACAGCACAGTACAGTACAGTACAGTAGCAACTATGACGTCTGATTACTGCAGTAACCATATAATATACAGTACAGTACAGTACAGTACAGTACAGTACAGTACAGTACAGTACAGTACAGTACAGTACAGTACAGTACAGTAGCCACCGGCTATTAAACAAAGACTACTTCTTAAAACCTACTTGTTCTCCTTTCATCCCAGGGGCTCCACACTCTCCTCGCTCCCCCTAGAGAGAGAGAGAGGGAGAGAAGGAAGGAAGGAAGGAAGGAAGGAGTTGGAGTTTAACATCTCAGAAAACTCAGGATTTAGACTAGGGTGTTTTTAGAACCATCCTCAGTCCTCCTAAATGGGCTAATTGATCTCTTGAGAAGCAAATGGAACCAAATGGACCCGTATGGTATACAATACATTGTACTAGTTCATTTGGACCCGTATGGTATACAATACATTGTACTAGTTCATTTGGACCCGTCTGGTATACAATACATTGTACTAGTTCATTTGGTATGGTATACAATACATTGTACTAGTTCATTTGGACCCGTATGGTATACAATACATTGTACTAGTTCATTTGGACCCGTATGGTATACAATACATTGTACTAGTTCATTTGGTATGGTATACAATACATTGTACTAGTTCATTTGGACCCGTCTGGTATACAATACATTGTACTAGTTCATTTGGTATGGTATACAATACATTGTACTAGTTCATTTGGACCCGTATGGTATACAATACATTGTACTAGTTCATTTGGACCCGTCTGGTATACAATACATTGTACTAGTTCATTTGGACCCGTCTGGTATACAATACATTGTACTAGTTCATCGTATGGTATACAATACATTGTACTAGTTCATTTGGACCCGTATGGTATACAATACATTGTACTAGTTCATTTGGACCCGTATGGTATACAATACATTGTACTAGTTCATTTGGACCCGTATGGTATACAATACATTGTACTAGTTAATTTGGACCCGTATGGTATACAATACATTGTACTAGTTCATTTGGACCCGTATGGTATACAATACATTGTACTAGTTCATTTGGACCCGTATGGTATACAATACATTGTACTAGTTCATTTGGACCCGTCTGGTATACAATACATTGTACTAGTTCATTTGGTATGGTATACAATACATTGTACTAGTTCATTTGGACCCGTATGGTATACAATACATTGTACTAGTTCATTTGGACCCGTATGGTATACAATACATTGTACTAGTTCATTTGGTATGGTATACAATACATTGTACTAGTTCATTTGGACCCGTCTGGTATACAATACATTGTACTAGTTCATTTGGTATGGTATACAATACATTGTACTAGTTCATTTGGACCCGTATGGTATACAATACATTGTACTAGTTCATTTGGACCCGTCTGGTATACAATACATTGTACTAGTTCATTTGGACCCGTCTGGTATACAATACATTGTACTAGTTCATCGTATGGTATACAATACATTGTACTAGTTCATTTGGACCCGTATGGTATACAATACATTGTACTAGTTCATTTGGACCCGTATGGTATACAATACATTGTACTAGTTCATTTGGACCCGTCTGGTATACAATACATTGTACTAGTTCATTTGGACCCGTCTGGTATACAATACATTGTACTAGTTCATCGTATGGTATACAATACATTGTACTAGTTCATTTGGACCCGTATGGTATACAATACATTGTACTAGTTCATTTGGACCCGTCTGGTATACAATACATTGTACTAGTTCATTTGGACCCGTCTGGTATACAATACATTGTACTAGTTCATCGTATGGTATACAATACATTGTACTAGTTCATTTGGACCCGTATGGTATACAATACATTGTACTAGTTCATCGTATGGTATACAATACATTGTACTAGTTCATTTGGACCCGTATGGTATACAATACATTGTACTAGTTCATCGTATGGTATACAATACATTGTACTAGTTCATTTGGACCCGTATGGTATACAATACATTGTACTAGTTCATCGTATGGTATACAATACATTGTACTAGTTCATCGTATGGTATACAATACATTGTACTAGTTCATCGTATGGTATACAATACATTGTACTAGTTCATCGTATGGTATACAATACATTGTACTAGTTCATCGTATGGTATACAATACATTGTACTAGTTCATCGTATGGTATACAATACATTGTACTAGTTCATTTGGACCCGTATGGTATACAATACATTGTACTAGTTCATCGTATGGTATACAATACATTGTACTAGTTCATCGTATGGTATACAATACATTGTACTACCAAATGGACCCGTATGGTATACAATACATTGTACTAGTTCATCGTATGGTATACAATACATTGTACTACCAAATGGACCCGTATGGTATACAATACATTGTACTAGTTCATCGTATGGTATACAATACATTGTACTACCAAATGGACCCGTATGGTATACAATACATTGTACTAGTTCATTTTGTTGCTCTCCATCTGCCAAGAGTTGGCAGATCCGTGAGCGTCCATTTGCTTCCCAACTATAATCAAGCGGTCAAGGCCGGACGCACCGCTTTATTTTGTATTCTTTACACAATAATGGATACAATAAAATACATTTAAAACAGACAAAATGTAGTTTTCAGCTCAAACAGTGAAGTCGCTCTGAATTTAACAGAGACAACAACAACCAATACTCACAAATACAGTGTTTACACAGAATACACAAAATAAAATAAAAATAAGGTACAAAAAATAGAAAAAAAAACAAACAAACAATTACATCTATAAAGGACTCATCGCTTTATGTTTAAGTAACTTTTTAAAATAAATTCTGCTTCTGGTTAGTCTGAGATTGAATTATTCCAAGCTGAAAAAGCTCTATGAAGAACAGTTCTCATCATACTGTTGTTCGCTTGACATTCTGAAGAGTCCACTGGTCTTTCAGAACAGTTGAATCTAGGGTCGTCCTGATACGATCTGATACGATCGGGAGCAAAGACACGTGATCGGGACATCTCTACTATCAATATTAGATCCATATCATCACATTAGACTGGATACATATTGTCTGTGATTTTGGATGTTGTATATTGTGAGATGGTATTAGTGTCCGTCGGTATTGGCAGACACTCAAAATCAAGTGATCGGAATCGGATCGGGAGCAACAAATCGTTGTGTTGGACCGAAATATGGACCGAAATAGCCAATTTGCTCGTCCACATAGGACATAATTCTCCATTCATTGTCAATGGGAATTTAATGTTTGTGTTAGGACAAAAATAGAGATTTGCTCGTCCACATAGGACTACCGCATTGTATTAGGACAAAAATCTACACTATAGAGGGTATGCGCATGCATAAATTGAATGGCAGATCGAGTGGCAAAGTGAATTTAATGTTGTTTAAAGTAATTTAAGGGCTCACAAACCCTCTATAGCTGAATATAGGAGGGGCTCACAAACCCTCTATAGCTGAATATAGGAGGGGCTCACAAACCCTCTATAGCTGAATATAGGAGGGGCTCACAAACCCTCTATAGCTGAATATAGGAGGGGCTCACAAACCCTCTATAGCTGAATATAGGAGGGGCTCACAAACCCTCTATAGCTGAATATAGGAGGGGCTCACAAACCCTCTATAGCTGAATATAGGAGGGGCTCACAAACCCTCTATAGCTGAATATAGGAGGGGCTCACAAAAGGTGATCGGGACATCCAAACCCTCTGCTTCATAGGACAAATGATTTGTATAGATGGAAACAGTCCTACCTTTTCCCCTCTGAGACCAGGTCGACCCTACAGAGAAAGGGACATTTCATATCGGAGTTATTTGTACCAAATATGCAATATTTACGTACTGTAAAATGTTTAGCAGTACGGTAGGTCTCATGCACACAGAAGAACCTTCCAGCTTACTGAATAATGTACACACTTTGATATTTCTCTTCACAGTCTGAACTTAACAACTGTTAGTTGGAAATCAATCATGTGTTTGTTAAGTTAATGTTACTGCTGCTGCAAAGCTGACCAAAAATAATTACACTCCAGTGAGTGTAGAACTGGTAGGCTACAGTAATAATCATCCAATTTATGAATTCAACTCTAGTGTAGTACTGCTGTATGAGGTTTAATAATCATCTAATTTATGAATCCAACTCTAGTGTAGTACTGCTCTATGAGGTTTAATAATCATCTAATTTATGAATCCAACTCTAGTGTAGTACTGCTCTATGAGGTTTAATAATCATCTAATTTATGAATCCAACTCTAGTGTAGTACTGCTCTATGAGGTTTAATAATCATCTAATTTATGAATCCAACTCTAGTGTAGTACTGCTCTATGAGGTTTAACTCTAGTGTAGTACTGCTCTATGAGGTTTAATAAGGGCCTTGCAAACTGGGAGCGATAAAACGCGCCTATAGTTTATTTTCAATGAGACCTGCGTTTTTGCTCAGAGAAGTTGCAGTGCGACAACGCAAGCGTATTTACGTGAGCGCGGTCCCGTGAATTTGTTTTCGAGGCTTGTCGTTTTCAGTAGGCTCCCAGCATGTCCAGTAGACCTGAATAGACCGATAACATCGGTTAACGTGTCATCAACGCCAGTAGGCTCCAGACGAGCCGATCGGCTAGATAAGATCGGCGTAATAAGTAACCTACTGGGAATTATGGGTTGTTTTTCGGTCGAACCGGCTTGTCGTTGATCCAGGCAACAACGCCTGCGTTCCTCGCTGTCCGTTTGCAAGGCCCTATAATCATCCAAATGATGAATGCTGCGTCATGCTGACTCGTGTCTCATACCTCGATGCCCTCCATTCCTGGGCGTCCGTTGATGCCCGCCTCACCCTGCGTTGAGAGAGCAGACAAAAACATCAGCCTCAATACATCGTAGGGGGTCAAAACATCAGCCTCAATACATCGTAGGGGTCAGAAACATCAGCCTCAATACATCGTAGAGGTCAGAAACATCAGCCTCAATACATCGTAGAGGTCAGAAACATGGTGGATCTAGTTGTATATAGTTTTGCATCGCGCAGCAAACGGCGCAGATATTTTTCATTGGCTCTGGAATGCGACCATGAGTTCAAGTCTTCATGGGGTGAGTACTGATAGGAAATAAGTACTTTTTTGGGTACATCACTCCCGTGAATGTACTTTAGGTTCTTTGGGTTCTTTGGGTACATCACTCCCGTAAATGTACTTTAGGTTCTTTAGGTTCTTTGGGTACATCACTCCCGTGAATGTACTTTAGGTTCTTTGGGTACATCTCTCCCGTGAATGTACTTTAGGTTCTTTGGGCTCTTTGGGCGTAAATGTACTTGCAATACTTGCTCACCATTCTTGCATTCTTCAGTTCAGTTTAGTTTAGAAAACAAACAAACGGAGGAAAAAATAAAATCCAAACTTCAACCAGCGGGTGGATTGTAACAACGCATTTAAAATGTATTTAAATTAAAACCTTACACGAAATCCCTTGGGCCCGGGACCGCCGTCAGATCCTGCATCGCCAGGTTTGCCCTGCAGGGGGAGACAGAGGAGTCAGTACACAAGGGGGGGGGGGGGGGTCGGTGCTGATTTAGAAGAATGCTCGTCGACGAAAACTGAATAAAAACTAAAGCTATGATTAAATATTTAATATATTGACATTTATATATATACCAAGTATAAGTATAAGTTCAAAATGTGTACAAAATCTATTGAAAATAGCTGATCTACAAGCTCACAATGCGTTGCGTTGCGACGCATTGTCGGCTTGTAGATCGGCTATTTTCAAATGGCCGAAATGTATAGGGTTGAAGTGGTTTGTGTATGTTTTCCAATCACAAGTAAGGCGCGTAAACGCGGGAAGCGAACAAAGTGTTGTGGCAGTCTGACACACACACACACACACACACACACACACACACACACACACACACACACACACACACACACACGCACACACAGAGACCTAGTCTGTATCGTTCCAATTTCAGTTGCCCTCTGGTGGCGGGCGGGTGGTGTTACAGTGTGACAGACAGACAGACAGACAGACAGACAGACAGACAGACAGACAAACTTTGTTCGCAAAAATTAAAATTACCAAAGTAACTAGTAACTAAAGTTGACTAAAGTTGAGTTTAGTGGAGTAAAAGTACAATATTTGGCTCTGAGATGTAGTGGAGTAGAAGTAAAAGTACTGGAAATTGGAAATACTCAAGTCAAGTACAAATACCTCAAAATTGTACTTAAGTACAGTACTTAAGTAAAAGTACTTAGTTACTTTCCCCCACTGCTGTATAGTCAGTTCTGTTCATAACTAAACCCAGCCTAACTCATAGTCCGGCAGCCAACAGGCTTCTTTTGTTTAAAGCGGGAAATTTGGTATATAGTCTTTTTTATTGGCATAAAATATTGTCTATATTCATACATTCATGAATCCACTGGCTGACCGGCTGTTAGTATTGGGCAATCTTTTTATAGGGGTTTCTTGTGACCATTAACATCTTATGGCTGGCAAACATGTCAAACTTTCCTTTTGCTTTAAGTAGCATGTGACAATATGTCAAACTAGGGGGTTTTCATGATTCTGAATCCATTCCAAGCATTAGTTTTGCACAAAATACACTCCTTGGGCTAAAAACAGCCATAGCCACTTGCCCAAATGTGACCAAAAATGTACTGACCTCGTCACATTTGTAATGACGTCTATGGCCGTTTTTAGCTCAAGGAGTGTATTTTGTGCAAAACTAATGCTTGGAATGGATCCAGAATCATAAAACCCCCCTAGTTTGACACGTCACATGCTACTTAAAGCGTAAGGAAAGTTTGTCTTTTTTATATGTTTGCCAGCCATAGGATGTTAATGGTCACAAGAAACCCCTATAAAAAAGATTGCCCAATACTAACAGCCGGTCAGCAATGGATTCATGAATGTATGAATATAGACAATATTTTAGGCCAATAAAATGGTAAATAAATGGTAAATGGTGCATTTATATAGCGCCTTTATCCAAGGCGCTTTACATAGATTGTGCATTACATTCACCCATTCACACACACCGATTGCGGCGGAAACCATGCAAGGCACCAACCAGCACATCGGGAGCAATTTGGGGTTCAGTGTCTTGCCCAAGGACACTTCGACATGTAGACAGGAGGAGCCGGGATTCGAACCGCCGACCCATGGATCATTGGACGACCTGCTCTACCTCCTGAGCCACAGACTATATACCAAATTTCCCACCCCATAACCCCGGCTGCCGGACTATCAGTGGAAGTTAAACAATTGCCTTTGTCACTATTCGCCCATATGGGCCGGAGGTGGCTCAGCGGTAGAGTGGCCGGATGGGAACCGCAAGGTTCCTGGTTCGAGTTAGTGTCGAAGTGTCCTTGGGCAAGACACTGAACCCTTGATTTCTCCTGATGTGCAGGTTGGTGCCTTGCATGGTTTCCTCCGCCATCGGTGTGTGAATGTGTGTGTGAATGGGTGAATGTAATGCACAATCTATGTAAAGGTGTGTGAATGTGTGTGTGAATGGGTGAATGTAATGCACAATCT